>NC_141997.1:32484497-32784497 GCF_049901715.1 Pseudonaja textilis
ATTGAGTGAGGAGTCTGAGGAGTATTGGAGGACTCCAATGACAAACAAGAAGAATTCTACAAAAATTACATATGAAAATAATCAAACTGGACCATGCTAATATAGTTATGATGGGAGATTTTAATGGAATTGTAGACAATAAATTGGACTATACAGCACAGAAAACAATAAAAGCAAATAGAAAGACTCTCCCTAAATCTTTTTTTTAAAATGGTAGATGAATTAAACTTAAAAGATACATGGAAAGAGAAAGAAACAATATACCTTCTATTCAAATAGACACTTATCATGGTCCAGAATAGGTATGATATGGATGTCAACAGAATTAATAACTAATATTCAAGAAATAAATATTGAAACAAGTACTTGGGCAGATCACAATCCAATGACAATTAAATGGAAAGGACAAAAAAGAAGATCTAGATGGATGTTAAATAATACTATTTTAAAGGAAAAGACTTCACACAGTGGATGGAGAAAGAATTGGCTTTTTTCTTTATGAGAAACAAAAAAGAAGATACATCAATTCAGAATGTAGGATACAGTGAAGGCATATGTTAGAGGCTTGATAATAGACTATATAAGGAAAAGGAATACTATGAAAAGACTAGCCTCTAAGGCCTTAGAGGATGAGCATAAAACACTTGAAAAAGAGCTACAGAAAATACCACAGAAAAAGGACATCAAGCTTGTTATGTCCTGAGGACTCAGGAGTTCTCACTCAGGTCCACTCACTTTGTGTGGGCGATATTCCCCATTCCCATTGGTTGAGTTCTTCCCCAGCAGCCAGCTATAAAAGCAGGCTGCGGGGTCCAACTGGTTGCTGATTGCTGCGAGCCAGTTCCAGGCTTGGCAAGCACGGTCAGCCCTTTATTTGTAAAATAAAGTACTGTTGCACTCATGCTCTGGTTCAGCCTCTCATTGCTCAAACTTAACACTGGCGACGAGGATGGGATGGCTACCAGATGCACCTTGCAACCGCTGAGTCACTAGCCACCGATCCGCAGCCCAGAGAGAGCGATCGGCTGGCGATAGGGAAACGCTGATCCGCAGCCAGAGAGAGCGGTCAGCTAACAAAACGAGCGATCAAAAAGAGCAAACGCAGATCCGCAGCCAGAGAAAGCGGTCTGAGTCAAAGTTAGAAGCGCCTGTAGCCGCTTGTTAGCCCCGCCACGGGAAAGTGAAGCGCTGCGAGCCGCAGCCGCCAGCATTTGGCGCGAAATTCAAACGGGTGTCATTTGAATTTCGAGCCAGTAGGAATCACAGCACAGCGCTGTAGAGAGTCACTAACGCCCACTTTTTTGGCGCGAATCAAGACACCTCCAACGGCTAGCAGCCAACGTGGTAACCCAGAGAGAGAAAGAGAGGGTAGCAAAAACCTCTCCAGAGCTGATATCACTAGTAACTCACGAGCGCCGTAGTCCCAGAGAGATTTTTTCCGCAGGTAGCCCAGCCGTTCCAGCACCATGAGTTCCAACCCAGTATTCCCAGCGTTTAAACCAGACGAAGAGAAGTGGGAATCGATAAGAACCGCTTTCAATCATTACATCGATGCGGTCGGCCTGGCGGATGCGGGAGAGCATCGGAAAAATCCTATTTCCTAATCTATCATGGAGCCACCGCTTACGATACCGCCGCAGCACTCGTAGCGCCGAGAGAATTGAAAACGCTCCGTGGTCCAGTTGCTTGAGATCCTCACTAACCACTACGCCCCAGGCCTTCACAAATCGCCAGGAGGTTCACGCCCGTATGAGGAAGCAATCAAGCAAGGAGACCATCAATCAATATATGGCCGCCTCAGAACAGCAGCCCTGCACTGCGGGTTTGGAACATACCTGGAGGACATGCTCCTCGATCAATTAGTTTGTGGGGTCAAGGATCTCAACCTACAGAGGCGACTGCTAGCTAAAAAGACCTCAACCTCGCGCAAGCGGTAGAGGAGGCCCAGCAGCCGAGCTAGCAACGAACTCAGCCACCGAAATTCAGGGCCCAAGTGCCAAGCTAGCATCGCTCCCAGTCCATTCCGAAGAGGTGGAAGCGGAGGAAGCCCACAACGATGAGAACGATGTCCATCGCCTCACCAATGACAGACGGTCGCAGGTAGGGGCCAAACAAGAACACACCGGTCCACCCAAGCACATCACACTGTGCCTAGCCTGTGGGGGATCACATCAAAGGGCCACCTGCAAGTTTAAAGGAGCCGCTTGCAACAACTGCCATAAGAGGGGGCACATTGCAGAGTCTGCCAAGCCCCCAAAGCGCTGCACACAGACCCCCGTCCTCGCACTCGGGACCACAGAGGCAAGTATTAAACTGTCGCACGCACCGCCTTGCCAGGCGTATTTGCCACACTGTTAGTAAAATTTCTCTCTCCGCTTCCCTAGAAGGTAAACTGTGCACATGGAGGTTGACACAGGGTCAGCGCCTCAATAATCTCGTGAACACCCTCAAGAGACTCCACCCCAGCCTATCTACTACCCGGCTTCAGAGATGCCAGTTCGGTCTGAAGGACTACCAGGGGAAGGCCATTCCCGTGATCGGCAGAGGCAAGTTCTTTGTCAGTTTTAGAGCTTTTAAAGGCCACCTACCTCTAGTGGTAGTTAACGGCAATCTACCCACCTTATTGGGGCTCGATTGGTTTCCCCACCTCGGCCTAGGGTTAACAGGAGTCCATGCTGTCTCAACCTCAGACACTGACTCCTTATTCGCTGACTACGCAGATGTGTTCAGCGAGGAGCTGGGGTGTTATAATGGAACCCCATCTCGCTCACCGTTGACCCCAGGCAGTCCCAATCAGATTAAAACCACGTAGAGTTCCATTTGCTATTCGACCAAAACTAGACGCTGAATTGGATAAACTACTAAAACAAGGGGTCATTGAGCCAACAGATTTCGCCAAGTGGGAGACGCCCATTGTCACACCCTCAAAAAGATGGTAGCCTGAGAATTTGCTCGGACTACAAGACAACAATCAATAAATATTTACAAGTTAGCGCCTACCCTGTGCCCGCTCATTCAGCACTTATTGCACACATTCGAACCGGGCAGTATTTTTGCTAAATTGGACATGTCTCAAGCATATCAACAGTTCCCTGTTGATAACCAAACAGCGGAACTTCAGACCATCGCCACTCACAGGGGTGCCTTCCGATGCAAGCGCTCCAATTTGGCTAAGTGTTGCCCCGGTATTTTTCAGTCCCTCATGGAGCGGATTTTACAGGGCCTCCTGGTGTAGTACCCTACTCGACGACATCTTGGTCTCGGCCAGGGACAGACCCCAACTCTTCCAGAGAGTGCGAGCAGTGTTAGAGAGGTTCAGACAGCATGGCCTCAAGTTAAAAAAAGAAAATGCGCCATTGCCACTAGACAGGTGGACTTTCTGGGTTATAAAATTGACGCTCTGGCATTCACCCCTGGAGTCCAAGGTTAGGGCGATCCACGAAGCTCCCACACCGACCTCCAAAACGGAGCTACAAGCTTTCTTGGGGCTCCTAAACTTTTATGCATCCTTCTTGCCCCATAAAGCCTCAGTAGCCGAACCCCTACACAGATTACTAGACAAAAGTCACCGTGGCACTGGGGGCAATAAAGAAGACCAGGCGTTTAACGCCGTCAAATCACTACTTACGCCAGAGGCAGTGCTCATCCATTCGACCCCAACCTTCCTTTAGTACTGGCAGCAGACGCATCCCTTTTGGAATTGGGGCGGTCCTTAGTCACCGACTCGCCAATGGCGCCGAGGCCCCCATCGCCTTTTTCTCCAGGACGCCTCGGCCACGGAGCGAAATTACAGCCAAATAGACAAGGAAGCCCTAGCAGCTGTTGCAGCCGTGAAAAAGTTTCACGAATTCCTTTTGGCCACTTCTTCGAACTGGTCACCAACCATAAGCCCCTCCTGGGCCTACTGGCCGGCGACAAACAGACACCTCAAGTCCTCTCCCCTAGGATGACAAGGTGGACACTTTTCCTAGCGGCCTACTCATACAAACTTATCCACCGCCCTGGCAAAACTCTATCCCACGCTGACGCGCCAGTCGCTGCCCCTTACCCGCTCCGGCTGAAGACCCAGCTCCTGTCAATGCCATTTTGAAATCACCCAGTTGGACCTGCCCATCACCGCCCTTGACATCGCCGCTAAAACCAAGGCAGACCAAACGCTCGCCCAGGTGCTCGACTGGGTGAGGAGGGGGTGGCCGGGAGGCAACGTTGATAACAAATTCGCACCCTTTAAGACTCGCATGCAGGAGCTGTCCAGTTTGCAGGGTTGTCTACTGTGGGGCACTCGAGTGGTCATTCCGACCTCGCCTGCACCCGAGTCCTGGAGGCGTTGCACGAGGGACACCCCGGCATTGTGAGAATGAAGGCGTTGGCACGCAGCTACGTGTGGTGGCCGGGTCTAGACGAGGACATTGTCAATTGGGTAAGTTCCTGCAGCATTTGCCAGGAATCCCGCCCTGCTCCCCCATCGCCACCCCTACCAGATGGGAGAGCGCCAGCGCCCTGGTCTAGAATCCATATCGATCTGGCCGGCCCGTGCATGGAAAGATGTTCCTAGTGGTCGTGGGACGCTTATTCCAAATGGATAGACGTGGCACAGCTATCCACGACCACCACACTAGCAATCACCAACGTGTTAACGCGCCTGTTCGCTACACATGGACTACCCGACTCCTTGGTCTCCGATAATGGCCCACAGTTCGCATCAGTAGAATTCAGCCGTTTTGCAGCCAACCTAGGCATTCGCCACATTTTCACAGCCCCATTTCACCCTGCGAGTAATGGGTTGGCTGAAAGGGCCGCCAGGACCACCAAAGAGGCCCTCGCTAGGTTTGGCAGAGATGACTGGCACCACAAACTCTCACGGTTCCTGATGAGCCAGCACTCAACCCCTGTGCAGTCACCAATAAGTCCCCAGCGGAACTTCTGATGGGCCGGCGCCTGAGGACTGTATTAGATAGACTGCACCCACAATACTGCCCTGACTCTCCCCTCGCTTCCACTTCGGGGTTAGACATTTTATGTTACAGGAGCCGGTATTCGCAAGGAATTTCGCTGGGGACCCACCTTTGGATTCCGGCGAGGTCATCGCCATCACCGGGCCGAGATCATATAGAGTCAGGCTGGAGGATGGTCGCGCCTGGAGGAGACACATAGACCAACTCAGAAGGCGCCTCAGCAACCTCGCAAACAAGAATCCAGAGTCTCCAGTCGAAGGGGAACCGTCTCATCCGCCGCCCAGCCACACCGCACCCAGTGACCAGTCTGCGCCAGCGGTCGTTCCGGTCAGCCCAAACTCGGACAACAGCGCCCAGAGAGTTGACCAACCTGATCCAACCCACGAGAGCTCGACCCCAGAAACCAACCCGGTGGTTTCCGAGGATGCCCAGTCCAGAGAGAGTGTTGGCGACACTATGCCAGCTCAACCGTCACAGACTGATACCGAACAGTCAGACAATGTTCCCGAGTTGCGCTGCTCCGGGCGCCAACACAAACCCCGTCTACCTCAAGGACTATGCGTGTTCGCATCTGGGGGAAGGGGTGTTATGTCCTGAGGACTCAGGGAGTTCTCACTCAGGTCCACTCACTTTGTGTGGGCGATATTCCCCATTCCCATTGGTTGGTTCTTCCCCAGCAGCCAGCTATAAAAGCAGGCTGCGGGGTCCAACTGGTTGCTGATTGCTGCGAGCCAGTTCCAGGCTTGGCAAGCACGGTCAGCCCTTTATTTGTAAAATAAAGTACTGTTGCACTCATGCTCTGGTTCAGCCTCTCATTGCTCAAACTTAACAAAGCTAAAAATAGATATAATTAAATATAAAATGGGTCAAATAGAAAAAGAAGAATTAGCACAGAAAATTAGAGGTGCTAAACAGAACTGTTTTGAAGACTCAAACAAACCAGGTAGATGATTAGCATACAAAATGAGAAAGGAGAAAGAATCAAGGAAAATATTGTAATTAATAGATGACCAAGGCCAAGTTTGCCATGGCAGTAAAGAGAAGAAGGAAATCATTCGAGACTTCTATGGGAAATTATATATGCAAGAGAATATTGATGAGGAAAGAGTTAAACAGTACTTACAGAATGCTAATTTACCTCAGATACCTAAAGAGACTGAAAAAATGTTAGAAAGCAATATAATGATGATGGAGTTAACTGAAGCACTCAAGAAGCAAAATAATGGAAAGGTACCAGGCCCAGATGGACTTCCGGAAGAATTTTATAAAACATTGCAAGAATCGTTGAATCTTCCATTGCTAGAAGTTATGAATGAAGTTATATTAAAGAAGAAGATACCTAAATCATGGTCAGAAGCCTATATTACACTTATTCCAAAAGAGGAGGCTGACCCATTGCAAATTAAGAACTATAGACTCATTTCTCTACTAAATGCAGATTATAAATTTTTTCTTCCATATTGGCAGAAAGACTTAAAAAATATTTAAATAATTTTATCCATCCTGATCAAAATGGATTTCTGCCAAAGAGACAAATTAAAGACAATATGAGACTAATCTTGGACACCTTGGAATACTACAAGGCACATCCTGAAAAACAAATGGCTCTGATATTTCTAGATGCACGGAAGGCATTTGATAATGTGAATTGGCAATTCATGTTATTACTGTTGGCAATAGAAGCTATATACTATAAGCAAACGGCAAGGTAATGATAGAGGGAGAACTGACAGACTCTATCAATATAAGAAAAGGAACAAGACAAGGGTGCCCACTATCACCTTTGTTGTTTGTGTTAACTTTGGAAGTGCTAAACAGAAATATTAGAGATGAAAAGAATATAAAAGGAATGAAAATCAAAAAGGAAGAATTTAAGCTGCAAGCATTTGCAGATGATCTGGTTTTCATCTTAGAAGACCCTTTAGAAACAGCATCAAAATTGAGAGAAAAGATAGAGACATATGGAAAGGTAGCTGGTTTGAAAATAAATAAAGATAAGACAAAGATCTTGACAAAGAATATGCTATTAAGACAAAAGGAAGAACTGACAAACCTACTGAAAATTCAGGTCACAAATATGATCAAGTACTTGGGGATATATTTGACAACAAGATGTACTACATTAAAAGAGAATAATTATATCAAACTTAAACAGCAGATAGTGCTAGATCTGGCGAAATGGGAAAATTTACAACTGTCACTAATAGGGAGAATTTCAACAATCAAGATGAATATATTACCCAGAATTTTATATTTGTTTCAAACAATTCCAATTAGGCTTGGAAAAGATTACTTTGAAGATCTAAATAAAATTGTGTTGAAATATATATGGCAAGGTAAGAAGGCGAGAATAAAGTTAAAACTTTTGCAAGATGCTAGAATTAGAGGAGGATTTGGTTTGCCTAATTGGGAGTTGTACTATCAAGCTACAAATCTGATGTGGGTTAAGGAATGGATAACACTAAGAAACACTAGATTGTTGACATTAGAAGGACATGATTTGTTGTTGGGGTGGCATGCTTTTTTATGGTACAAAGGAACTAAAACACAGGGGTATTCTAGAAGACATTATATATGGGAGTCTGTGGTTAAACTGGGAGAAGATTAAAAGACAATGTTATTTGAAAATTCTACTCTGGTTATCGACTATTGAAGCATTTTCTTAGCCTATAATATACAAAAAGGAACAAACAGATATGGTGAAATATTGAATGAAAAGGGTAAACTCAAATCTATACAAAAACTAGAGGAACAAGGTATAAAGATGAATTGGTTTTCATATGCGCAAATACATTCAAGGTATGATAAAGATTCTAAAATGGAAAGTTTCTATGATAAATTGACTGATTTAGATAAGATTTTGACAGGTACTGATGAAAAGGTGATTAAAAAACTGTATGGATATTTATTAGAAATTAAATTAGAAGAAGAACAAGTTAAAGAAACTATGATTGCATGGGGGAAAAGTTTTGGATATGGGATCGATTTAGAGAAATGGCAAAAATTGTGGTCTCAAAATTATAAAATGACAATGTCAACAGCATATAAAGAAAATTTGTGTAAGATGTTTTACAGGTGGCATTTTCCTCTGACAAGAATAGCAAGAATGTTCAAGAATAAATCCGAAAAACGTTGGAAATGTCATCAGACACCTGGCTCATATTACCATATGTGGTGGACTTGTGCACATGCTAAAAAATACTGGACTAAAATCCACATGTGGTTGGAAAAAATGACAAAAAAACATATAGACTTGAAACCAGAGATATTTTTTATTGGAAATTTTACCTGAAATATATAGTAAAGACTTGAAATACCTGATTGTAAACATATTAACAGTGGCTAGGATTGTATTTGCTAAAAACTGGAAAAATGAGAAAATATCATCACAGGAGGAAATCATTAAGAAAATATTGGAATGTGCTGAAATGAGTAGATTGACATTTGAAATTAGAGAACAAGAGGATAAACAATTTTGTAAAATTTGGTATCTTTTCTATCAATGGTTAGATAATAAAATACAGTAATGAAATATGTAGACTTTTAGAAAATAATAAATATATAAAGATGTACTTCTTTCTTATTATAGCTACAAAATGATTTTAGGATAGATTTGGGATGATAATATGAATGGTTATAAAATAAACTAAGTAAATTATGATTATCTTGTAAAACATGAATGAATAAAAGTATAGTCAAATGATTGATTAATAATGATACTAAGGTATTTAATTTTTGATTAAAAATATGAGATTATATACAGTGTAATTGTAATTGAAGACTACGAAATGGAAGCACAAAACAATCTGTAAACCAACCGGCACACTGTATGTACACATATGGAAGATAGCTTGATGTTTTTATGTTTTGTTTGTTTATGTTTGTTTTTAAAAACCAATATTTTTTTTTAAAAAAAGAGATAGAGTACTTTCTCACAAAAAGTGAAAGACAGATAAACTGACCCAGTGAAGGATAATACTGATGGATGTAAATTCCTTTCATCAATAGTCATCAATCCTTCTATGGCTGAGCTGGAGAGTCAGGAAGTTATTACTTCTAATAGAAGGGATGTCAGAATGAAGATGGATAACTTGTTAACATGACACTGGCTTCTCATATTCAACTAACCATCTTGTTTAGTCTAAAGAAGATACTTGGATGGGCAGTGAAACATCTTAAACCAACAAGAAAATAAGTCTAGTTGCCATGACTCAATTTCCAGACAATTCTATCTGAATGACTGAGAATCTTTGACATGACAGTGACACGTTTGTAACATAAGCTGTTGTGTCTCCTGGTTTGTGCATCAAACTTATGTAGGATTGGACTATCTGGCCTTGAAGACAGCTTTTGAAGGGACTGTGAAGAGCTTAAGTTCACTGATGTGTCACATCTGGACCACAGTGGTATTATAACTGAAGATGTTGAAATGAACATATCCGAAGAAATAATTCCTTGAGGATGGTCAGAACCAGAGAGGGTGCTGTCATATGTCCTTGCTTGGAGAAATAGAAAATGTAGAAAGCTCATGCAAAGATAGATCAAATGAACAGTATTTGGGTTCTCACCCTGATTATGGAAAAAAAAAAAAGAAGTACCAGAAACATAGACAGTCTTAAAAACAGTTGAAAATTGGCATCTCTGGTAGTATTTATTGGTGCCCTTATATGAGGGATGAAAAGATAACTTTTATAATTGATCCAAAGTCTATGAAGTTATTTCTCACACAGACAGTACAAAAACAACATGATAGCAAATCCAAATCGTTGCAAAAACAAGGAAGAAGCAGAAACGTCTAACTAATATTCAGGGTCTCATAAGTCTAGTTGTTGAATAATTCATCCTCATCAGAGAGATTAGTTTTAGCCTCACATCACTCAGTGGAACAAAGCCAGATATACTGACAAAGGGCAGTGGAAGACACTATAATTTTGGCTGCTAAGTCAGCTACATAATAACTCATATCTGATGTCAGCTTGGCAAACAGTATTGTTTCTATTTCTATTTGGAAAGCCAGGCTCTTTTCTTCTAGAAAATCAGATAGAAACAAGAGTATTTTCTTCTAGGAAAAAAAAAAAAACAACTGTATTCACTATACATGCTTGATTGTTGATAATATGAAAAGGAAAGAGTACACATGAGTGTGAAGCTGTCCAATTTTCTGCTCTGTTCCAATAATGCAGTATGTTATCACTGGAAGGATTCTGACTGTGGTGTACAGTTGAGCAGTAGATTTATTTTCTTTTTTTCTTTAAAGATTTTCCATCCAGGAACAAGTCAATGGATTAGAAGTTGGTTTGGCCCAGGAGGCATCCAAAGAATAATGATCAGGGAGAGAGAGATCAACATGAGTTCTGCTCAGTACGGAATGAGCAGATTGCACGGTGATGCATGGAATGAACTGAATTTGGGGAGTGAAATTTCTTGCAACCATATAACTTTTACTAAAAAAGTTAACTTTTACTGTAATCTTCTGGATCCATTTTTTTTTCTTCAAAAAAGGGGGAAATAGATCCAGGAAGTTACAGACCAATCAGTCTGAGATCAATATCTTGCAAGATCCTAGAATAGAAAATCAAGCAAGGGATATGTGAAGATCTAGAAGCAAGCAAAACTATTAGTAGAAGCCAAGATGGCTTTGTTGAAAGCAGATCATGCCAGATAAATCTTACTGCATTTTTTGACAACGTGACTAGATTAGTGGACTTCAGTAAGGCATTTGACAAAGTAGACCACAAACCACTTATTGGTAAGATAGAAAAATGTGGGATAGACAGCATCATCATTAAATGGATTTGCAACTGGCTGACCAACTGTACTCAACATATAATCCCTTAATGGAACTAAATTTACATGGAGAGAAGTATGCACTTGTGTACATTAAGCTTCTGTTTTAGGCTCAGTACTCAGTCCTCTTCAACATCTTTAAGCATGATCAAGATGAGGGAACAGAAGAACAACATCAAATTTGAAGTTGACACCAAGCTGGGGGGAATAAGTGAACACTTTAGATTAGAAGATAGGCTCAAGATCCAGAAGAATTTGGACAGCCTTGAACAATGAATCCTTCCAAGAAAATGCAATTCAATAGCGAGACAAGTGTGGTTTTACACTTAGGTAAGATAAGCAGTCTTCTAATATTTGAGGAGCTGTCACATTCTCCAAAGCACCTGAGGGCAAGGCAAGAAGTAATGGATGGAAATTTATGAAAGAGAGATCCAACCTAGAACTAAAGATAAATTTTCTGAGAACAATAAAATAGTGGAACGGCTTTTGCCTTCAAAAATTGTGGGTGTTCCATCATTAGAGGTTTTTAAGAAGAAAGTGGACAGGCATTTGTCCGGCATAGCATAGGGTCTCCTGCTTAAAAGATAACAGATAATCAGAGTTGGAAGGGACCTTATAGGTCATCTAGTCCAACATCCCGCCCAAGTGGGAGACCCTACACCATTTCTGACAAATGGCAGTCACATCTCTTCTTGAAGGACTCAAGTGATGGAGCTCCCACAACTTCTGAGGGCAAAGCTGTTCCATTGGTTGATAGTTCTCACTGTCAGAAAGTTTTCCCTTATTTTCAGGTTAAATCTCTCCTTGTTCAGTTTCCATCCATTATTCCTTGTCTGGCCTACAGGCGTTTTAGAAAATTGCTTGACCCCTTCCTCTCTGTGGCAGCTCCTCAAATATTGGAAGACTGCTATCATGTCTCCCCTGGTCCTTCTCTTCACTAGACTAGCCAAGCCCAGTTCCTGTAACCGTTCTTCATATGTTTTAGTCTCCAGTCCCCTAATCATCCTGGTTGCTCTTCTCTGTACTTTTTCTAGAGTCTCAACATCTTTTTTATAATGTGGTGACCAAAACTGGATGCAGTACTCTAGGTGTGGTCTTACTGGGGCTTCATAGAGTGGTATTAGTGCCTCACTTGATCTTGATTGTATCCCTCTGTTAATGCAATTTAGGATTGCATTAGCTTAAGCAGGGAACTGGACTAGAATACTTTCTCTCTGCTATTCTGTTTTGTTCTATTTGAAATTAACAAAAGTGATATCTTGGCTTTTCATTCTGATGTTTTTTCTGACTCTGTATTTGTTTCTAGAGTTGTTACGTGACCTCAGTTTCCAGGGACTTGACGTTTCTGGGGGTTAACAGGCTATATCTCTGTTATTCTATATTCTAAACCTGAGAATGGGGAAAGAAAAGGCCTCAATTGTGACTATCTTGATGTATAAGATGATAGTATGGAGAAGTAGATGTTATGGGGGATCTATCTCAAATCTCTCTTTTTGAGTTTAAATTCTGAGTCTAATTCAATTACAGAGTTCAACAAAAGAATTATCAGTAGAGAAGCTGAAGAAAGCCATTATAAAGAGGAACACATGACTGCTGGAACAAGAATTCAAAAAGCAAACATCTCTTTTATTTTCCCTTCCTACCCTGCATGGAACGACCCACAGAAGCTTCCTAAACCTTATCATGACAAAGCAAAGAAATCTGAGTCAGTGGTGGGATTCAAAATTTTTTACTACCGGTTCTCTGGGCTTGGCTCGGTGGGCGCGGTGTGGCTTGGTGGTGTGGCAAGGGAAGGATACTGTAAAACCTCCATTCGCATCCCACTCCAGGGGAAGGATCCTGCAAAATCTCCATTTCCCCCCACCCCACCCCACTAACCTGCTTTCCAGCTCCGTTCTCCTGTGCTGGGCAACAAAAGAAGACCCAGCTGAGACTCAAGAGGCAGATAATTAGATGGGGCCAGTCAGAGGTGGTATTTACTGCTTCTCCAAACTACTCAAATTTTCTGCTACTGGTTCTCCAGAACTGGTCAGAACCTGCTGAACACCACCTCTGATCTGAGCAATCTTTCAAGGAAACAAGAGAATAACCAGATAATTTGGGTGACGTGATAAAAACTTTGAAGAAGATAAAGGGCTACAATAATTCCAGGATGTAATGTCCTTAATGTAGCAAGCTGTGCCTTGCAAATGGAACACACAATTACAATGAGCCTGTTTGACAAATGTCTCAGCAGTGGCTACCAGGGTCCAACTGTGTGACCTTTCCTAAAGCAAAAAAAAGATATAACAGCTGCAATGCTGTTACTTGTAAAATGGGACTCTGGAGTATAAAACTTAAAAGACTTGCAGTGGGAAGACTTAAAAAATTTTTTTAAAGAGCTTAAAGGAGATTCAATTAAAAAAAAAGAATGAAAGGAAAAAGGAAGGACAAAAGTAAAGCAAAAGAATCATCAGCTAAAGATTAATACTAATCAATGCTAATACTGTGTTGATGGATAACAAACTGAAGAGATTCATTAGGTGCTAAAAGTGTCCAGGGGCAGAGGCAGGGGGGAAAAATAGTCAAGATGGTGGCAATGCCCGCACAATTAAAGTCCCGCCCCTTTTTTCAACGCACTGTGTTAGGAGGCGGGACTTCCCCCGAAAAGTTGTCTAGAATTCTAGAATCTAGAATTTTACTTCCATGGCAAGCACTAGATACTTCATGCTGAGGAATTAAACTGTCCTTCCTTCTATTTGCATGTGTAGGAATCTTCTGGGTGCCTTTCTGGAAGACCATGGGGGCAGAATATGACAAATGATCAAACCCCCCCCCCACATATTTCTCCTTTCCCACGAGGTGGGTTTTTGCTTGTGGGTTGGTAGAGCAAATGGCATAATAGCTCTGTGAGCTGACACAGCAGGGGTAAGGGGAAGGGTTCCCACACTTGAGCAGAGATGGGATAGGGAGACAACTCATGAGTAGAGCATTTTGCACAACAGATACGAACACAATGTAAACTGCTTCAAACTTGATTGCAGAAAGTATGAGTTCAGCAACAGAATGGTCAATGCCTGGAATGTACTACCTGACTCTGTTGTTACATCCTCTAAACCCCCACTCCTTTAACCTCAAACTATCCACTATTCACCTCACCCAATTCCTAAGAGGTCTGTAAGGGGCATGCATAAGTGCACAATTGTGCCTACTGTCCCTGTCCTATTGTCCCCATTTATTTGGGGACAATTTGGGGACAAATTTATTTATTTACCTATTTTCTGTATTCTTACTCATGTTTATACTTATGACTATTATCTTATAAGCAATTGACAAATTAAATAAATAAATGAAATAAATAGATGGTCCCTTCCAACTCTAAAAAAATAGTAGGCAGCTCTAAGTCTCGGGTGTGAGTTGTTTGATGGGACAAGATCTGCATTTGTCCATGTTGATTTTGAAAACTGGAAACACATGTTCTAGTTGTGCCATGGATGTGGAGGAAAGGGATGAAAAAGAGGCGTTGAATTTTGTGTTGGGCAAGGCAATATGGTGAAATGTAATGCAAAACACTGGGACTTTTGCAGGTTTCTCAGCACTGGGTGTTTTGCTGGAGGATTTGTATCCCAAAATAACATGGGGGGTGGGGGTGGGGGTTAGGATTTTGCCAGAATAGAGATTGCCAGGTCAATGTGCTGTTCTGCTTTCCTTAATCCGAACAGTCCTCCAACTCTGCCTCCTTACATTAATTGGCTTCAGCTCCAAAGGGAGTCTTAAATCCTCAAGCTGATCAGCGCTTAAAAAAACCTTATTGCAGTCTATTTGATGAAGTTTTAACTGGGTAGCCAAGCTGCCTTTGTCGAAGAAGCAAGATGTCATCCCATCAACTTGGCCCCATCAAACTCTGACCTTTCCTCTTTCTGTGCACCAACGTCCCTGCTGAAATGTCAAAAGCTACAGAAAATAGCAGGGGGTAGTTTAATCAATTTGGTGATTTTAAAAAAAATATTTTTGGACCTTGGTCTATTCCACTGAACTTTAAAACTCTGTGCAAGCAGACCTGGCATGTTGCATAAAAACAGTCACTGTAATTTATCAGATATAATTTATGGATTTGCATGATGTGGTAAATTATGCTCATTTGAGATACCAGGGTTAAGCAGACCATGGCTTACCTAATGTGAATTCATGATTGCTATGGAAAATTTTTGTTGTGGAGAAATATTAGATGAACACAGGGTTTTTTTGCGGGGGTGGGGTAAAGTTATCAATATTCTTTAAGAGGCATACTTGTATCTTTCTCTCTGTCTACATTTGGGAGGGTGAGAAAGCTGATCTCTCTGATATGCATTTTAAACAAATGATTTTTATATATTCTCTCTGTTTCCTTGTCTCTGTCTGTCTCTCTCTCTGTGTCTGTCTCTCCTTCCCCGCCATCTCTCTGTCTCTCTCTGTCTCTGTGTATGTGTGTCTGTCTCTGTCTCTGTCTCTGTCTCTGTCTCTGTCTCAGAGACACACAGGAAATCTTAACTGATACTGAAACTGTTTTGCTTGTTCAGGCCTCAAAGAAGGCTTGTCAGCACTGTAATTTCATTTCCTTCCCAGGCACACACAATGCCTTCAAATTGTTTTTTTTTAATTTTTATTTTGCAGGGTTAATATACTATTTGCTTTTGCTCCTAATTACTAGCTTTATCAGCATGTCATATTTATTTTTTTTCCAAGCCCAGTAATTATACTCTAAATCAGCCTGACAATTGATATTGACCTTTATTTTCATCTTTCTCTTTCCTTCTTAGAAAAAAGGAGGAATATTTATTTATAAAACATGAAAACAGAGTTTCTGAGAATATTGATTGCATGCCTTTGAAAAAAGAAGCGGCTTGGCAGGCAGCAAGTCAAAGTGATCACTGACAATTAGCAAGGCACATTTTTCACTGTTGAACCTTCCCTTTGCCTTCTAATTCTATTGTGGCGGCATTGGTTTCGTTTTGCCCCAGAAGCATCCTGTTTGTGGCACAAAATCAGCATCTGTGGAATCTAACAAAAAGCTCAGGATAAAATTGGATTGAGTCAGAAGCAAAGCTGTGGCATAAATGGTATCAGAAGTGTAAAAAGTTTTTTTTTTTTTAAGTAACCATTAAAAAAAAAAAAGATGCTAATGTAATTGTTAAGTTCCTTCATAGGGACGTGACAATAGTGTCAGAGGCTAGTTCTATTGGTGTAGCCATAGCACCTAATTCTTATTAGAAGATTTTAGGGACAAGGATAAATACAGTGCATGAATTATGAAATGTTTTATACTAAATTTTATAAAACTGTTTGGACTGCTTGCTTATTATCAAAGATAATCAGCTCTAATGGTGGCAGAAATTATTTATTTATTCAGTTCATAGGACCACCCATACAGAGTAAAAAACAAGGAGAAAATTTGATAGAAAAACCATAAAAACAGAGGAGCAAGATAAAAGTAACAAAATCAAGTTATCACAAACCCAGAGCTTCAAGTCCCAAAGGTGCTTTTTCAGGAGGCAACTGAACTTTCTTGTGTTTTGTTTTGAAGATGTTTCACTTTTCATCCAAGAAGCTCCTTCAGCTCTGACAGGACAGTGGGGAATGGAACGATTTATATTCCTTGCAGACAATTGGAATTTGGATTCTTTTAGAGAGTCGTTGAGGTCACCTGCAGGTTTATCTGTGTCTTCAGGGCAACCTGGTTCTGGTTCCTGTAGTTTGCAATTTTTCCTCTGGAAATCCATTCCTACTCCCACACCATTCAAAGGGTGTCCATCCCAAATTCAAAAGAAAAAACAAGGAAGTCCAGTTATCTCCCGAAAAAAAGCACCTTTGGGATAGGCTTGACCTGGATGACTGAGAATCTCTACAGAGCCTGAGCTTCAAGGTTTTAGAGCTACACAAAAAAGCAAGAATGGTTGGGAAAAGTTTGACTTTGGGGGAATGAGGGCAAATACCACAACAGAAAAGACTCTTCTCTTGAGAATCCTGTAATGCAGGGGTGTCAAACTGGTGGCCCTCGGGCCAGATGCATCGCATGTAGTCCATGCCCACTCCAGGACTGCGAAGGGGGGAAATGTCATGAAATGTCACCTGTCGGCAACATCAGTTACCACTGATGCTACCAGTTCGGCCCAGTTTGGCCAAACCGGTAGTTAAAAAAGCCTCTCACGATCAGCTGAGAGGAGGGAAAAAAAGCCTCCACAATCAGCTGAGAATAGCCACGTCCACTCACCCCTGCATTTTTCTCTTCTTTATCCTCTCAGTTGATTGGTACTGCAGGCCTCAGCTGGTGCGAGGAAAGCTGTGTATGAGCGCGATCACTGAATGGGTAGTGGAATAGGTAGTATATTTCCCCTGTTGGAGATTGACTCCGAGGGAGAGGAAGAACAGCCAATAGGGGGTGGAAGTGTGGCTCCGGAGGTTGTGGAGGAGGCTGGGGAAGGGCAGAGGCCGGCTGGGCAGTCAGAGGAAGACCCAGGCCCATCCCCTTTCCATCCTAGGGCATGCAGGGAGGAGAGGATAAGGGAGAGATGGGAATGGCATGGTCTATGCGGGAGGAAAGGGCCTTGATCCTCTTCATGGGCTGCAGCTGTGTGAACTGGTTAAAAGGAGGGACATGCTTATGGGCCAGTGCTGGAAACAAAGCGTGGAAATATCTCTAGTTTGTCGTTCCTCTCTGAGTTTGGTGTCCTTCTCAGTGTGTGTTCTGATATCTGCGGATGTCTTCAAGCCCTTATCTTGCCGGGTTCCCTTAATTGTTTCAGTGTGGTTTGTGTTGTTTTTACTCTTTATAATTTATAAGCATTTTAGTTGAAACAGCATTTCCTCCTTTCCGTAATTGTTTGTGGGGGAGCTTTTTGTCTCCAGTCAATGATATTTGGAGCTTTGAAGCAAAGTGAAGGAATAAAAGGAGCTTCATCTGTTTTTGAGACTTTGCTTATTTTGTATCCCACCCTGTGTCATCACAGGTAGGATCCCACTGTTGGGCAACATGACACGGTGAGTTTGACACCTGTGCTCTAATGAATGGGATTTAGAGCATGCTTCTCCTGCTGGATGTCACAGAGCAAGCAGATACAACTGAGGAGAGATGGTCTTCCATGTAATCCACCCCCATAACATGACATGAAAGGCTTCGATTGATCTTGGACAGTAAACCAGTGCAATTTGAGACCTGAGAGGACTGAAAAAAGTCTATGACTTTATATCAGTCGAAATTCCCAGATGCCCCCGGTAGAGCACAATGCAGTAGTCCAATTGGGAGCTGATTGGGGTATGAGACTATGATCAGGGATTCTCTGTTCAGGAATGGCTGCCCATGATACAAAACCCATATTGGTGCAAAGGTCCTCCTAGTCACAACTGCCTCCCATTAATAATGATTGGAACTAGTCCAGAAGGAAGGAGAAGAATAGTATAGCACAGTGCCACCAACCTTCAGCCCCTGGAGTTGATCCAGAAAGATACCCTGCCTGATTGATGGTATTGAAGGCCAGTGGGAGATCAAGAAGAGCAAGAAGGAACACATCACCCCCCACTCCTGATCCACCAGGGGACATCTAGATGAGTGATCCATGCTGGGCCCCATTGCTGGGCCTGAATCCTGACTTAAAGGGATCCTAGTAATCCAGTTGCTTCCAAGTTCTCTAGAGTTGTCCTGCAACTAGCCTTTTCAGAACCTTCCCTCAAAAGAGAAGGTTGTAACTAGACAATAACTCTCCAGAATAGTTAGGTCCAGTAATGGCAACTTGAAGGTGGGGAGGACAGTTGCCACCTTAAGAACCAACAAAACCACCTCCCCGAACAGAAAAAGACCAGCTGCCAGTAGATAGAAATTTTAGTTAAATCAGTTTCCAACATTCCCAGATGTAGCATCACAGTGGCTTGTTTCCCAACCTGCTTAACTTAATACTGAAGAGCTTTTCCTTTGAAGATGCCAACCACATTGTATTTTTGCAGAGTGCTCTGAACAAGAAAGCTGGGCCATAATAAAGTCCTTATCTTAGAACTGGAGATAAAAACGACTACTTATGGCATTACATTTGCCTATTCCAAAAGTGTGTACGTTGTTAAATGTTTACTATTTTAACTTGTAGCAACTTTACAGTAGCAAAAGAGTTCTATTGTCAATCAGAGCTCTTTTCTTTTTTAAAATTCAGTATACATACTTTATGTTTAAAATTCTTTGGAATCTTTAAGTCTTTTGAATCTTAAAAAAAAAAAAACCCGTAAGCCATTGTGTCATTTCACATATATTTTACATGCCTAACTTAAAAGATTGTGCAGGTTGTGTGAAAATGGCCTGTACTGGGTGAACATAGAGGGGCTGGGGAAGTTGCACAGATGAGAAAAAATTACCTAAGCAACTTGTGACCTTCCTTGTCAGCCTCCCCATTGCTGATACTCATTGCCAACTTCCCCAAAACAACAGACTTTGCTTCTGGAAAGCTGGCAGGGAATGTCAGCAATTTTGATCAAATTCACACTTCCTGCCGTCTTCCCCATTGACTTTGGGGGAGCTATCAGGGAACATGTTACTGCAGCTGACTGAAGCAATGTGGTGGCTACAACTTTTTCCAAACATGAATAATGTCTGTGGCAGGCACAACATTCCCACCTGAATAATGCGTCCTAGGATTCTGTAAGTTAGCCAATTTGAGATACCTTGCTTCAACAATTGTTGCTCTATGACACGTCATTTTGCCGGAATTTAAAAGTTACAAACAAACAGACACAGGAGTATAAGTTGTATATAGATAACTTGTTTTCAATGGGCTATGTAGACATTCGGTATTTCCCTGCCAGTCCATTTCCAGGGGAAAGCACAAGAATTTAAAATAGTCTAAACCTGTCTGCAAAAGATTAAAATAGCTATCCTTTTGGAAATTATTTTGGCTGACTATGGATCCAACTATTAAGTTATTATTATTTCAAGAGTATGACTGCCTTATTTATTCAAAGGCATATCCAACTTTGGCTGTAATCAGCTGGAAGTAACCAAGAAATCACTACATTGGTTTTAGTTTTTTCATTATGTGCACATGGAGACATTGGCAACAAAATTTAAATTTTCGGATATTCTTCCTTCCCATTCTTTTTATGTGTAACCATCAATAGTGCGTCATTTTCTTCTTTTTCACTAAAACAAACTTGTCAAAACCTCTGAGACATTTTGAAAGAAGCAAGACAGAAAGAGAGAGTGGGGGAGATATCTGATTAACAATATTTCCAGATGAAATTACTCATACGAAACATTCACTGAGGGATCTAAGGAGATTAGCAGCATCGAACAGAGATTTCCATACATTCTTTGTTTACAGTTTAAACCCCATTGATTTATTTGAAGCAAACTCCAGTCAAAAGAGTCCTAAATTAACTGACAAGTTAATAAAAGACATTTTACCTCCTTGAGACTTCAAATTGCAAATCTCTCAAATGCAACAATGAATGCTAAACTTCACTTCTCCAGAAGACCCATGGAACACCATCATAGGTATTAGGGTACTATATGTAAGACAGTCTAATTTGGCAATTTTAAGATGTTTCAGACTTCAGGCTTGGAAGTTAAGTAGAATTTCAGGGTCATTTCTCAAAAGTATATTGATATATTTTTATATATCAATGTATAAAAATATCAAGGATTGGTCTTATTGGAAAACAGTGACTACTTTGGCCAATAAAGAATAAAAGTAATACGCTTTTGTTTTCTATCTAAAATATCAACAGTAGAGACCTTCAAGTTTCTACGTTCTATAATATTTCAAGACTTAAAATGGACATCTAACATCGATAAAGCCCAACAAAGAATGTTTTTTTCTGTGCCAACTCAGAAAGCTCAAACTGCCCAAAGAGCTGCTGATTCAGTTCTACAGAGGAATTATTGTGTCTGTCATCTGCACCTCTGTAGCTGTCTGGTTTGGTTCTGCAATCAAACAAGACAGACACAGACTTCAACAGATAATTAAAACTGGAGAAAAAACAATTGCTACCAACCTGCCTTCCATTGAGGACCTGTATAAAAGCAAAGTCAAAAAGAGGGCTGTGAAAATATCTACAGACCCTTCACATCCTGGACATAAATGGTTTCAACTTCTACCCTCAGAACGACACTACAGGGCACTGCACACCAGAACAATTAGACACAAGGACAGTTTTTCCCTGAATATGACCATTCTGCTAAACAACTAATTCCCACAACACTTGTCAAACTACTTACTAAGACTATATTACTATTATTCTTCTCATCTTTCCTATTAACCTATCTCTTCCCACTTATGACTATAACTGTGTTGTTTGTATCTTTACAATTTATATTGTTTTATTTGTTTCCTTGTATGATCTGATTGCTTATTAGTATCCTATGATTATCACTAAGTGTTGTATCTTATGATTCTTGATGAATGAATTTTTATTTTTATTTTATTTTTTCTTATCTACACTGAGAGCATATGTACCAAAGACAAATTCCTTGTGTGTCAATCACACTTGGCCAATAAAGAATTCTATTCTATTGTATTCTGTATCAGCAAAGATTTATAAATGTTTACACACATAATATAAACTGTTTATTCTTATCCAGCTGTAAATGTTTGTGACTATTTCCAGAAAAAAACATAATAGTGTGAAAAGAGGGGGGAAGAGGGGGAAAGAACCAAACCCTCAATGGGTCATTAAAAACCTCAATGGCATAAAAATGATAAATCTCAGCATGACAGCAATTCCGAAACTATTTTGGACATACAAAATCATACCAAACCCTGAAAAATGATACTTAGTAAATTTAAAATTGCATATAAAATCAGAACTTTGTAAAAGAAATGTTATTCTTTTGGGGACTAATTTGACCAAAAATGATGGGATCCACTGAAGCTGAGGATTGAGATATTAATTTTGCTTTAGGCATGAAGCCAGCTGGGTGATCTTCAGTCAGTCATTCTCTCAAGGACTGGTCCTGGCAGTTGAAGCACTTGAAAGGCAAAACCCCAAAATATTGAATCAACTAATTAAATCCTTGTTTAACTATTTTCTAACACAATATCTGAAATCTGTGCTGCATTGGAATAATACAATATATTGGAGATATGTGAGATGTTTGCTATTTTTTGACATAGTTTTGTGAAAAGGAAAACTGTTCAATGCCAGCTTACGCATTTTTTTCCTTTTAAAGTAAATCTATATATTCATACTTTTTAAACTGGGGCAGTGATCTTTCTTAGTGTCTTATTTATTTATGTACAGTATGTAATCTTTTTTTTATTGGAAGTCTACTACATCATCACATAGATAAGGATTTACTGACATATCCTGGATACACACTTATATCTTCTTTGGCATCAATTTAGTTTGAATCTGAATCTCAACAGTCTTTGTGTAATTTTTATTTGTTTTCTTCGGGATCAGTATTCGTTGTCAGTAGCAAATCTTCCGGAATGATTCACTTTATTGCACACTGCCCCAGAATCTGGTCTGATGAAGCACTGTATTTTTAATCTGGCAAAACTTGAATTAGATAATTCCATTTCATCAACTTCACTGCTTGAAAGCTAGTCATTTTTGTAATACAATTTATAATTGAGTAGGAATTTAAACCCCCATCTCTTTAATGAAAAGATGACAAAGTAGCTTCTAAATCATAATCTGGTACATAATCGTTGAAAGGGTACAGTGCCATTTTAAAAATATAAGTAAAGGTTAAAATATAACAAATAGCATAGGGTGTGACGTTACTTCAATCCCAGTATATGCCACCTATAAAAATTATCCTGGTGAAGAACCTGTGTTTTCTACGGACATTACCAGTATATGGCATTTCCCAAAACAACTATAGTTATCTGCATTAAAAAACATGTCATAATTATGGGTTGTTGCAAAATTCTCAAAGCATGAGAGGAAGAATTTGATGAAAAATATGACACTAGAAGAAAAAAGGCAGGCAGCTTTTTTTTTTTTTTTTGCTGATTGTTGCCTTAATTAGGACATCTCTAAATAATCCACTTTCCTCCTTTATTGTGATTGAAATTCACCTGTAAAAAGACAGGCCTTCGAAAGAGAGAACGAGTGGTGGACTATAACAATGGACTTATTTTTAAATTCTTGGTTTATTTTCTCTCTCAACTTTATACCCTGTGATATGAATATAAGTTATTTAATCAGATTTCCATTTTCACAATCTCATTTTAAACTACGTGGCAAAAAGAAAAATGGAAAATGAAATCTTTTTTAAATCGGGAGGCACAATATTCCTTGTGCTATGCAAATCTACAAAACATTGCATTAAGGATAAATGCTTCCATCTGGGTCCTCTGAAACAGATATCTGGAGCATAAGAGCCATGGTGGCACAGTGGTTAGAATACAGTAATGTAGGCTAGTTCTGCTGACTTCCAGCTGCCAGCAGTTCAGCAGTTCGATCCTCACTGACTCAAGGTTGACTCAGTCTTCTATCCTTCCGAGGTCGGTAAAATGAGAACCCAGATTGTTGGGGGCAATAGGCTGACTCTGTAAACCACTTAGAGGGGGCTGTAAAGCACTATGAAATGGTATATAAGTCCAAATGCTATTGCTATTTAGGATAACCTATTTCAGTAAGAAGCCATTTGATCCAGATTTATTTTGAGGGATCATTCACATATCCATGAAGGGCAATGGTGTAAAATATCAATAAAAGGTGGCATTTCTTATCTTGGCAATCTTACAAGACAATGGCTTTGAAGTGGATTGATTAGAATTTTCCTGCAGAAATCTGAAGCTTCTTGTGATTTACCATGATGGGAAAATAAAAAATAACAGTAACATTTTTGCCTTTGAAGAGATCTGAATAATTAAATTATATCTGCAGGGACAGCCCTTCTAGGTAGATGATGACAGCTGACAAATATGCAAGTAAGACAGGAGTATGAAAAGAAGTGTTTACATTTTGCTCAGAAGAACAGTTGCTAGATGAAATTTGGAGCAAGAGTTTCTGCTTCTGAGATAATGAGTTTATTTCTTTCTATAGCTGGGACTAAGGTGAAAAATAAAATTAAAATGGCATATGTCAGAGATACGATGCAATGTGTTGCAAATAATCTTTGAAAAATGGAAGCAGAAGACTTTCTCCTTCTTGAGTTTGGGATGATTAGTTTGAAAATGTGATAAGAGATGCTGTAAGGAGAAAATGTTCATTCTTGAAGTTTATTACTAAAATATATCAGTATTCTCACTTTGTTTCAAATGAGTCTTGTGCACATTATATAAGGCAACAGGTTTAAAAGTCGAAAGAGCAATGTTTCTCAACCTTGGCAACTTCATTTCCCAGAATTCCTCAGCCAGCATCGGAAAGTATGGGGAAGCCAGCATGGCTGGCTGGGGAATTCTGGGAGTTGAAGTCCACACATCTTAAAGTTTCCAAGGTAGAGAAACACTTTCATTGGGAATATAAAAATACACAGATGCAATTTTTAAGTTCTTGCTTGAATGCCAGAAAAAGAGCTGCTCACTTTTTATTTCTGAATGAAAAGCCAAGCTCAGGACTGCTCTTTACCCTCAGCAATTTAGAACATGACAGTAATGATGGCCAGGGCAATATCCCTCTCCCTGTCTCCATTTCCAAGAATCTGGAAATAGCTGTTGCTGGAGGTTCTGCCTTCTTAGAGAATGTTGGTGACTAGTCAGTCTCCTTATAAGCAGCCAGGGAGAAAATGCAAGGGAAGGTTGTGAGGTCCTGCAGTTATGGAGTTGTTACCAGCACTACCCTCTGAGAAGTTAATTTCTGCAGTTATCCTTGAAAACCCTCTTGATGCTGCCACACAGATACAAAATGTTTGAAAAGAGATCCCTCCCAGAAGAAAAACTGCTAAAACTGTAATACAATGACGTGGGTTGAATTCCTAAGAAGGATTCCAGGGGAGTAAGAAGAAGTGTAGTCCAGATATCTTGAGTGAGAGAAAGGGTGAAGACAGCACTTCCCTGATAGTTCTCAGAGTATATCCTTGATATGGATAGTAGAGTGCTTTAGTTTGGCAAGATTCTGTCTATAGGCATAAAATGTTAAAGAAACCTGCTTGGAAAAATCACTTATATTTCTCTAGAGCTTTTGGTTGTAACTCCTCTTTCCTGCTACCTGGTTTTATATTTATATCTATCTATCTATCTATCTATCTATCTATCTATCTATCTATCTATCTATCTATCTATCTATCTATCTATCTATGTCTGTGTGTGTACGTACATAGATACATACATAGATACATACATAGATAGATAGATATATACACATACATACACATACACACATACACACACACAAAATCCTATTGTCAGTATCTTATCTAGCCTATGCATTGCCAAAATAACTAATCAGACTTTGTGAGAATACACAGCAATTTGAACAAACCCAACTTTATATCCCAATTTCTTTGAAGTGGTCCACTGCAGTCCAGGATCCAAGACTCTCTTCAACGTTTATCTAATTATTCACTGAAGTATGGCCTCTATAGCAACCTCTAGACAAAAATGTCACTAGGTGACATTGTGAGGGAGAGGAGAGATTGATTTCTTACTCTGTACCTTCAGTGAATCAAACAGATTGTCGCAACTACGCAATACACGCGTTTGAATTGAAGCCACAGCAACCTGAAGGATGGCATTCCTCTTCATCAGAATAAACTCTGTATCATAATAATATGCAGTCTATGTAAAATGCTGTGAGGTGAAGCTATACGCATTAACCACGATTCATGTGATTGAGTTCATATGAATAATTATCATTAATAATGGTAATCATGGGTAATAAGGGTAATCATGGGTAATGAAGGGTAATGAGGGGAAATTACTATAAATATTGAATCCCAGGAAACTCGGGTTAGATCCAACTTTATTTTATTTGCTTAGCTATTATCTCGGACCTTGTGGAGGTAGGAATAAACAATAAGCTTTTGTGTTACCAAATACTGAAGCAAAGTGTTTTATTTTCTCCCTGCATTTGTGCCAAAGAGTAGCTGAGACAGATCTTGCTGCAAGATGTAAAGTGTAAATGTGTGGCTGCTAGGTGGATGGACAACCATAATTTTATTTGAATTATTTTTATTTATCAGATTTATATGGCTGTCCAGCTATCCAATGAAACTCTGGGCTATGGAAAACAAAACACAGTCAAACCAAAACAGAGACTTCAGAATTAAAAATCTCAAAATACATACATCATAACCAAACCACATACTAACATCTTGGCCCCCAAACCTAGGGGAAGAGACAGTTCTCCGCAGCCTTCTGAAAGTAAGGTTGGAGACATCCTTATCTTGGAGATGGCATGGGATGTGAAGATACCAAGACAGAAAAAGCATACTTCTTAACCAGGAAACACTGCTTGTCGGCACAATTATGTCTACCAGATAACAACCTTAGAGTGTGCATATCATTGGGGATTAATATCTGTTTAATAGCTATACACTATATGGAACTGTGGTACTTCCATCTCTGATCACCAGCACTAAATGATAAGAGATAGAAACTCTATTCCTTAATAATTGCTATGCTATAATTATGAATATTGTCACTAGGAACACTTTCATAGCTACCAACAAAGAATGGAAGAAACCTGAGTCATTAGTTATGATTGAACTACACCTCTTACGAGACTCAATCATATAGTCCATGATGAAGAATGTTGGAAGTTATATTCAGCAATATCTGAAAAGAGATCCTCCCTCCTGGCAGGAAATAATTTTCAAAAATATCTCTAAAAGCCCAACCATGATGATGTAGTTCACAATGTGGGCCCTCAGCTCCCACAGCTTGCCCAAGAAAAGCCTTTGTTTCTTCTGGATTTTTAGTGTGATAAATAGCATGAGTACAAACAACTGCCCCTTTGCCACTCTTATCACCACTGTGTAGCTTTGAACATACTTTTAAAAAGAAGCAAATAAGTGATATCTGTTATGATATATTTCCTATCACAATTGAGCTTTTTGACAGTACAACTTCCTCTCATGCTAGCTGCATGCAATATTAAAAGTATAATATATCATTACCATTTGTCAAAGTACCAGTAGTAATAAGTCCCATGGATTCTTGCTTTTTCGATGTATTTATATCTTCTCTGAAGGACCAGGAATTAAGGGAAAGAGATGAAGGGGCTAGCAGGCTGGCCTCTTTCTCAATACCAAATGAAGATTGACACACCATTCCCATCTTAGCGAGAAACTTGGCAGTACAGCTATCATTTTTGACATAGTCCAAAGGAAAAGAAACATTCTACAGTTATTCACACCCCAACAAATTTCCCTCCTAGCTATAATGTTGACATAGATGGAAAGCTGCACACCACAAATGACAGTGCATAAAAATTTGAGTCTCCAGTGAAGCCATAGAAAAGAAAGAGAAATCATTTTGATTACCTTAGATACCCTGTTGGCAACTTCTCTGCCCACGGTCAGTCCCTGAACAAATGTCCTTGCCGCGATGAAAGCTCTCGTCACCTGAACCTTGAGTTTCCTGGGTACGTCTCCGAAAGGCTTAAGCTGGTCTGTATATTTGCTTACACACTCTAGATAGTCCTCAGAGAAATGATAGTGGGGGTTTATGAGCTGGAACATTCGCTCTAATAGACGGGCCCAGAAGTCATTCAACATCTCCTCCAAGTTCACATTGCCTCCCGTGTAATATCGTTTCAGTTCTATAAAGAGGTCCTGGAATACTTCTGAATTCTGCATGTACAGCATGCCATATGTTCGTACGAACATATCATTTAAGGACCTTTCTGCGTTCTCCAGGAGCTCTCGGAAAAATTCTACACAAAGAAAGAAAGGGGGGGGGAAGCATATGGATGAGGAAATAATGTAACAACAAGCAATAACAAGAGTAGTAAGAACAGAAAATGGCAACCTAGGTGGTGAGTAGGAAAAGGGGAACACGTGGAGATTTTTCAACTTAACTTGGAACAAAAGGAGAACAGAGGGATACATGAAAGAGATCTATGATATGCATAAATGTACAGAATTTTAAAATGGAGAAGCCTTTTTTAATCCAGTAATATTACAATCCAGATTATGATACATTTAATCTAATAATGATTATGATAATAATATTTAGGCCAATTAAAGGAACTAATACTTCATATAAAACACAATTAAACTATGGAATAGACTCAAGACTAGAATCTTAAGAGGAGCTAATGATAATTAAGAATTCAATAAATTCAGGAACATATGGCCACAAACAGCTATAAAAGGCCTCTAATATCAAAAATACTATAATTTTTAGCTGTTGTATATTTTATTTATTTATTTGTTTGTTTGTTTGTTTGTTTGTTTATTTATTTATTTATTTGTCAAAAGCTTATAATATAACAGAAACAAGAATAAAGATAAGTTTAAATACAAGAAATAGGAACTAATATTTGGGGACAATAGGACAGGGACGGTAGGCACGATTGTGCGCTTATGCACGCATAATTTATCCAAGCTTGACACAGCTCACATGATAAATGTTATTAATCAAAACAAACCCACAATGCAAACAATAAAATATTACAAATATAAACAAAGAGTGCCATCAGGGACTAAACAAAAGCTAAAATAATTGCCTAACTGGATAAAATCATTTACCTTAAAAACCTAAACTTTTCTAAAGATTTTAATCCTTAAAGATCAAAGTAAAGGGAAAACTGGATTAAATGGATTAGACTTATGTTCTTCATATGAATACCAAAACGACTGTCTCAACAATATACAGTTATTGCATCACTTCTGGCTTTAATGGATTGCTAATGAGAAAGACGTATAGTATAGTATAGTAATTATATTTATCTTTTAAAAAAAATCTGATAACCCTACAATACTTAGCTTTGCTTCTATTGGAGAAGTTAAATAGCAGTATATGCTGCAAAAGAGCCTTAGATTTGAATTGCAAAACATTTCCTTAGAAACCATATTAAAATAGAAAGGGTTGGATTCCTCATGAGAGAGCAAAATCAAATACCCAGAGCTTTAAATATGCTAAATATGTTTTAAGGAAGCTGTTATAAAAGTTTCATTTATATTTCAAAGACTGATTCAGTCTTTAAGCACTGAAAGTAGAGTAAGTCTACTCCTTAGGTACTGAATTCTTGGCATTTTGAATACTAAATAAGTACTTAATTGAGTACTAAATATAAGAGCTGTGGTGGCACAGTGGTTAGAATGTAGTACTGTAGGCTAACTCACTGCCAAATGCCAGCAGTTTGATTCTCATTTCCTGAAGGTTGACTCAAGACTTCCAACTATTCACACAACTTATATATTGGGTCACAGTTAGCTCCTGAAGATCTAGTTTTCTGAAGAGCTAAAGTAATTTCTCTTTGGACTTTACTCAGTCTCATCAAAACTATAACTCTATGGAACTTCCTCTAATAATCATATTTTTAAATATAAAATTTACAGAAGAATATTTTTAGCACAAATCTATACAAAGCCCTTTTAAATGTACCTTTAGTTTAGTGTAGGGTTTTAGGTTTAAATTCCTCCAATAACTAGCCTAATATACATTTTAAAAAACCCAAAAGGTTTTGAAATTTTGGGCTTGGACAATCTGGAACTGCGCCGCCTGAGGTCTAAGCATAGTTCACAAAATTGTCTGCTACAACATTTTGCCTGCCAACAACTTCTTCAGCTTCAATCACAATAATACACGGGCAATCAATACAAATTTAAGGTAAACCACTCCAATATGACTTCAGCAACAGAGTGGTCAATGCCTGGAATGCCCTCCCCGACTCCGTTGTTACAGTCTCAAAACCCTCACAGCTTCAACCTCAAACTGTCTACCATGGACTTCACCCCATTCCTAAGAGGTCCGTAAAAAAGGTGTGCATCAGTGGTGGGATTCAAAAAAAAAATTATTACTATTTACTACTTCTTGTTCATACAAATAGTCCTTGCTTAACGACTGGCTCATTCAGTGAACTAAATCTTGAGAAAAAATGGTATCTTTTAATGCAATGTTAACTTGTAGCCCATCTACGCCATCTTGCCTCAAAATCTGTAAAATACTAAGTGCAAACTAATTGCACACTTGTTTCTATATTGGTAAAAAAGAAGAAGAAGAAGAAGAAGCAGAAAATCAACAGAATGTAGTAATTTTATTGTCCCCTACATGGCCATAAATGTTAAGTGCTGCTGTTTTTATCAAGCATATAATTAAGTGTGTGTTCCCATTAAGCAATATAATATTAGGCTTCATTATGAAATTACACTGTTCAGTTAGTTTAGTATCTAAAATACAGTTGTCACTTTTAGTGTGATACAGGTATAATTTCATTAGGCACCTGTTACTTTCCTAGACAGCTAAATAGTACTTAATTCATATTTGCTTTTTAACTAGCAAGTTAAGCTGCATTTTAATTAGTAGAAACTTTCCACCCCAGAGTTAACCATGGTGATAATGTCGAATTAATTAATATTATGTTATGCTGAGACCTTGTTCTAGATCAATAAAACAGAATAATGGAATATCGGGTCAGGGATTACATTTCTGAATATTCATTCATTATAAAAACAAAAAAACAAAAATGGGCACACAGGAAGTAGAATAAGGTAGATTCGTTTTACAGATATTAGGAGAAAAAGGTGTGCTTAAAAACCTGTAGTCGGAAAGCAGTGTGTAGTTAAAAGCATATATGTTTTATTTAGCTATTCTTCCCGAAGCCCTTGTTTACTTTAAACATGTGAAAGTAACACATCACACAAACCATCTCATTTACATAGACCAATGTCTATTTAGAGAATGCAGATTAAATGCAAACATTTGCCAAATTTGACAGATGAAAACGGTAACACTATTCATGAATACCCTATTCCCAAATATGACTCAGTTACTAAGTACTCTGCTAAGAAAATTTTTTTTTTTTTTTGGACTTAAGGCATGCTAAAGAATATGCCTTCATCAATGATTTTCCTATCTATTTTCTAATTGATTTGCTTGTTTTTCAAGCTATCTTATGCCATAAACTCCTCTGGAAACAGAAATTCAAATTGTACTGAATTTCCCCACCATAGTGTTTATTTTTCTACAATCTAGCAGTGCGATGATATGCAAAAACCCAAGGCTTAATTAAAAAAAAGTCCTTGGGTTCTAAGAAGTGATCAGGGCAACAGACTCCTAACTTCCTAGCATATTTTAAATAACTGCTTTTTTTAATAGTGTATTTTTAGATTTGCAGTTAATTAATTCATGTTACAGCTTAGGGATGTTCTAAGGGCATCTTTAACACATTTCCCCAATGTACATTTTTATCAGAGGGTTGGATATTCTCCTCTACCCAAAAAGGTGAGATTTTCATCATTCAGTATCTTACATACAATATAAAATTGTACAGTCTAATCAGGGGTGGGATTCAATTTTTTTTAACAATCGGTTTTGTGGGCGTGGCTTAGTTGGTGGGCGTGGCTTGGTGGTCATGTTATTGGCTGGGCATGGCCAACTCAATATCACTCACATTGAGGCACGGATCTCCTCGCTTGGCCTCTCATGACTGTGGGGATGCTGCAAGTCGTAAGTGTGAAAAATGGTCATAAGTCACTTTTTTCAGTGCCATTGTAACTTTGAATGGTCACGCCACACAAACAAAGTACCAGCAAAGGAGGGGAAAAGGAACTCCAGAGAAGTTCCTGAGACAGAAAATCTAGTCCTGCCAAGAATGTAATAAGAGTGAAAGGAGAGGCAGTTTCTGTAAGCAACACCAGAATGTTTCCTTCTGCCTTCCTTGCAGGATTAGGCCAGTCATTTCTTCTAACAACCGGTTCTCCGAACTGCGTAGAATGTTAGCAACTGGTTCTAGCGAATAGGTGCGAACTGGTAGAATCCCACCCCTGAGTCTAATATTGGGCATCTTCAGATAAACCATTCATTGAAACTGTAGAAGAGACTTGAAGATTCTCCAATCTTAAGCATTGCTGAACCACTCTGTCCTGAAGGAAAAAAAGTGCAAAATAACCAGAACTGGAAACATCTGAAAGCAATGACTGGAGAGAAAATGTTGAGATAATCCTGGTTGAAATTTTCCAGTTAATTCCCTGGGATCCATGAATGCCTGCAAGCCTTTTCGTAATTGCAGAGCTGAAGTGTTCTCCAACCATTCTTGGATCAGAATGAATTTTGCTGACCTTCCGGCCATCCCTACACTCTCTCTGCTCCTAGTCATGTAGCCAAGTGATCAACATTATCTATCTGAATTAATGAGTTGATAAAGCTTAACAAATGTTATACAGTATTTTGAGGCTAGGGAAAATATTGGCCCCAATATCGCCAAGGGTGACTTAGGGTTGGCTCACTTGTGCCTGAGGCTGACTGAAGACAAGGTCACAAGATCACGGTAGGAAATAACAAGTGGCCAGGCCATGCTTGCGCAGTGCAAGAGGCAAAAACTTCCGCAGAACCAAGCCCATCAACAGTACCTACACCACTGGTATCTCCAAAAGATGTAAAATGTATTAACAAATTTACAGACCTCAATAGAAAATATACTTCTCTGAGGATTACCTTCTCAAACTGGAGAGAAAGAGAAAAGAGGTAGGAAAGAAGCTTTACTCTTTTTGCAAGAAACAGGTGGAAATGGTGGAACGTGGAGGTGGAGATCCTAGAAGGGACAGTATTTCAATCAAGAAAGGCAAAGAAATAAGGAAGAATCCCTTGCCAAATTTTCTGTACTTAGTTCCTGCCCTAGTAGTAATGGGATATATCAGTGGTGGCTAACCTTTTCAGCACTGAGTGCCAAAATGGGAGTGCGCTCACATGCTGGAAACCAGAATAGCAGCTCCCTGACGCGCATGTGGGAGCACCGGAAGCTGGAAGCTTTGCTTTCCTGTGTGTGTATGCGCACGGACCGCCTGGTTTTCTGGTTTCTAACATGCATGCGTGCGCGAAGACCAGCTGGCCAGCATGCACATGCGCTCCGGGCAGCTGCTCTTCCAGTTTCTGGTGCTCCTGTGCATGCAAAGACCAGATGGCCGGCATGTATGTGCATGCCAGAACCCGGAAGAGCAACAGGCAATGGCTGGTATGCCCGGAGAGATGGCTCTGTGTGCCACTTCTGGCACACATGGCATAGGTTTGCCATCACGAGGTATACCATATGATCCAAATGAAGAATCACCTGGAGTTTTATTTCTAGACTGGAAGTATATCCAGACTGGAAGCATAGAGACTGGAAACCACTGCCTGATGGGAACAATCAATTAATGTGGGATGGGGGTGTTAAGGACAGTTGACACTCCCCGAAAGCCTAAATTTTGATATCTTTAGGCCTGCAAAGTATATCGGGCCTGAAGTGACATTGCAAAATATACCTAAGCACACCAGCCTTGATCCGTTCCTCAAAACGTTTCAGACTAGTTTAGTCAAACTGAAATACAAAAAATTCAAACTTTATTTTCAAAGTCTTCCCCACAGAATTTTCTGGCCAATGACCAGAAAACTGGTCATTGGCAATGACTTCAAGGGCTGTTGGTTTTTCCTTCTTTGTGTGCCACATGGATTTGCAGTCTCTCACATGAATAGACAGAACATAAGAAACCTGGGGGTTTGCCAGGAATCCAATGAACAATTTACAAAAGCAAACTGATTCAGATGCAGGTATTTTAATCCCTTGGATTACCTCTCTTTTCACCTTTTTTAAATCAATATAATATTCAAGAATGCCATTCATTTAAGGTAATTCTGAGAAAGTAACAAACATCACATCTCATTTTTGTACATTAGACGCCACCACACAGCTGCAGCTGCTGATTTTATCCACATCTTTAATTCAAGATTGAAGGTTCAATACCAAAATACCCAAGAACAGATTCAGCAATTTAGGGTTCACCTTGATCAGTTTCCTAAGACACATGCCTGTACAAATTATCATCATAAATAGAAACGGTGAATTGTAAATTAACATGTAGTGTGTGTTAATACCAAAATCTGTTTTCAGCAGCTATCAGCTGAATGCTTTTGTATCAATTGCCTTATTTTTTAAATTGAGAATAATGAATATGTGTATCTTTCAAGCTTGATTTTTTTTAAAAGTATTTTCTCATCACCTGCTACCTTACAATTACTCCTAAATATCACTAGCATTTCAAGCAGAGTCTAGGTGATAATGATAAACAATGCACTTTTAACTGGGAAAGAGGAGTGATATTCTGGATTAGTTAAACTATTGCAGAAGTTTAATATCTGCAGGGACAGAGATCTCTGGGGCTTTTTTGTGTGTGGTGGAGGGGGTTGCCATGGGAATTCAGGCAGTGGTGGGATTCTACCAGTTTAACAGCCGGTTCTGTGAGTGCACGTAACATTCAAAAACGGCCAATTTACAGCTCTAAAACTTCTACAGCAGTGCCAATGAGTAAAACAGCTAAGGTGTGGCAATCTGCCGTGCCGCGCCTCAGCTGAGCTCCAAAATATAGGATGGACTAGGGCAGGTGGGTTGGGGCTAACTGATTGTCATTCATACCGGTTCTCCTGAACCGGTGTGAACCAGTAACAGCCTATCCCTGAATTCAGGGATCCAGAGGATGAGTTTGGAGAGGTTTCTTTTCCCCAAAAAAGTCTTGTTTGTTTACCTAACTTCTTCTTCTTAATGACTGATGTAATGACTTGCCTTCTTCTGGCCTCAACTGCTGCATTCGGTTATCGTCAAACCCAGCCATCAGCTGGGCTTCTAATGGATGGAATGCTAACCTTTCACAAGATTAGAAACACAAGGTGCTCTGGAGATAATAACATTCAGATAGGTTTATTTCAAAGGGCAACTCAATCCTGATTTTGTTCATGGGTCATTTGACAGATCATTTGCTGATGTGGGAAGGGGACGTGGTTGGGCGTGTGTCTTTCCAATCCTGTCTTCTGAGCCAATGCTCCAACTATATCAAATTAGGAAAGAATTGAGGAGAAACAGATCATTCAATTGTTGGCCTCTGACACTTTCCAAAATGTCCAGCCTGTCTCATTACCACACTGACTCCACTTAGGCTCATTTAAATTAGAATAGATTTTCACTGACCTGTAACATACACATTAATGGTTAATATTTAATGGTCTGCAACGTCTATACCTGAGTATAATTACTCTCTAAAAAATAGAGTATAAAAAGATTAGTTCTGATTATGACTAAATGCTTTCTCTGAAAAAGCCATGCAAAAAGGTTGCCTTAAGATATAGGTTTTTAAAAAATTGAATAACCGACCCCAATTTTTTTTGAATAATTTCTTTCTTTAGAGTTTTTATCCCTTTGTTTGTTTGTTTTTACAAATAATTCAAAATGGTGAACATATTGAGTATGTTCCTCCCCCTCCTCTTTTCCCCACAACAACCCTGTGTGGTGAGTTGGGTTGAGAGAGAGTGACTGGCACAAAGTCACCTAGTTGGCTTTCATGGTACAGTCTCCCGATTTCTAGCCTAACCAACAGACCAAACTGGCTCTCTATCCTCTTTATAAGTTATTGCATAACTTTTGTTACTTCCTGTTTTCTGCTTCCTAGTCTGAAGCTGAAAATATTGGCCTAACATGCTGGATAAAGGAACTTACAAGCTGCACCCAAAGTTATGGTTGTTGCGGCAACCTGCGGTAACATTTGGGACCTCGGCAATTTACTCACAAAGTTGCCTCCAACCTGTTTCCCACCCTTCGAAACCTGGGAGGTCCAGGGTGACAACAGAGTTAACTGGTGTGGGAAGCCCCTCCCCCCCAAAGAATGAAATATTTTGGGAAATATTAAAAAAGGCAGAATGTTATATATGGAGAAACATGCTCTTAAAGACAGAAAGCAGCCCCCAAGTCTTACTTAATAACCCACAGCAGATGCCAGCACTTAAGGAGATAAAGAGTTAATTGAAAGAGGAAACCAACTATCTAGTTAGTTCTATTCATAAGCAAAGCAAATGCTGCAGACAGAAATCCATTCAAGACATTTTGAAACTCCTTAGCAGAATGGTAGGATTAGAGAGCAGCCCCTCATCCAAGATCCAACATAGGACAAAGGCCATTAGCCACAATGACAAAGGCCATTAGCCACCCACACTCTTTCAGAACACAATCACCAACAGAACAGTTCAAACTTCAAAATCACAGAAACCTATAAAGATCCATCCACTCATTCAACCATTTGTTCAGCTGACCCAGAACTGCTGTTGGTTCTGTTCATCATTAAACTTTCATTTCAATCAGCCTCCGTGTTGTTTCCAGAGTCTTTTTCCAAGCTTGGAATTGAACCAGATGGGTTTTTCCTTCCAACACTGGTATACAGAAAGCTGCTGTGGGCTGGGTGGCCTGAGCTGGCAACAGGGTAGAGTAGCATGCATAAATAAGTAGCACTTATCTTTGCATGATTTGGAAAAGATGCCAACCATTTTTTAATCTTACAAACAATAGCGAGACCTTGCACCATTCTTACAATCATCCAGAAGGTCCCTTTTCCACAATTTGGAAACGGAGCCTTCTATATGATTGTGAGAATGGTGCCTGCTTGCAGAATAGTGAAAGGTGCCATCTGTAGGAAGGTTACACCACAAACCTGTTGGGTGTTCCCATCAACCTGCTACAGAAAAATACAGCAGTAATTGGAACAATTTACATGTGCTGCCAGGCACTGTAGTCACCTGCACTTCTGGTCTCAGCAGCTTTCTAAGCCAGTAGGCGGTGTAGGAACCAGACCAGGCCCCCTATCTTGTGGCAGCTTTCTGCACACTGGTGGGGCCTTTAGTAGTTGTCCTGAGTTCCCTAGCCCGTGGCATTTTTCCAGGTACCATATGTCTCCTACAATGACCTCCACCTCTTGAGACATCTCCATGCTTCACTTAACCCCAACAATCACTTAAATGTTGAACTGGGAGAGCCAGAATTGTGGTTGTTGAGCAAAACGGTCATATGAATCTCACTTGATGACCATTTCACTCAATGACAGAAGATTCCAGGCTCCATTGTGGTCATAAGTCAAGGAATACCTGGAAAGGATGGAATGGAATAGGAATAGACACACAAGGAATTAACCATCTTGTCAAAGCTGGAATGCTCCATCCTCTTATTATTGAGTGAAACCCCCACATACGAAAGTCTTATTTCAGGCACATTATAACAGTGGCATATTTATGAGGTACTATAAAATAGGCTCTCATTTCTACAGATGTGACAGCACAGAATTATTCATTATAATTGCTGTTGTTATATGCTCATAAAACCCTCATGCTTTATCTCTAAGCAATAAGAGGAAACATCATGTTAACAATTTGGGTTCAATGGAATTTTTACTGAAATCTCATCCACTGAGAAATTATACAGCTTCAGGGCAAAAGATACCCCTGCTGGAATTTTGACATCTTTATCCTGCAAGACAATGGAACTTTGGGAGATTACACAATATTCCCGTCATCTTAAGCTATTTGTGCATTTTAAAACCTTACAGAACAGACAAATGTACGTTTCCACATGGTATTAAGCCAAGTAATATCCGTTTTCCTTTCCTTGGTTGATTTTTGAGCTTGATTTTAGAGGACAAATCTATCAATTTGGCATTTAGCCAGTTTTTTTTTTTTTTTAAATCTACTCAATTAGTCATGCTCCATTTATGTAGAAATTGCAGACCTGGTGAGTTCTTATTTGAAAATAATTTAGAAAAAAATTCCCCGCCTATCTCTCCTTGCCAACTGTGCAATAGTACTTCTATTCTCAGTATAGAGAAAGCTTTGCTGAGCCTATCAATTATACAGTGGTAATGATCAGAAACCTGCCAGGAAAAAAAAATCTAATTCACCACCATGAACCTGGCATTAAATAATAATATACATTACTTATAAGTAGCCTTTTAAAAGCTAAGTATAGATTGGTGATCCAGCATTTTTGTTTCCTTCCATATTTATTTTTTAATTGTTCATATTAATGACTTCTCTTAATTTGTAGTTCTCACTGACAATTGTTTTCTCTTGCATGAGCTAAATATATATGAAGCTGAAGGGTTCTCTAGTCAGGCTCCAAACTTTGTCTGATTTATAGAAGCTGTAGTAGACAGCTGAGCCAACAGAATAGAAAGTTAAAGATCCTACATATCCTCTCTGGCTTGCTTCCTGCTCTTTAGTAGTGGCTTGGTAGCTATGGCTATGACCAACTATCTTCTAAGATGCACCCTTGCTTCCATCCCCTAATCCAAGAATGTGAGTGTGAGAGAGTTCACAACTGAGAATCAAAAGATAAATATCCAAAAAGCGAAATAATTTCAACAATGCAACTTTTCCCCTGTTGTAAGGAGGTGAGGGGTCGGGAGGACTCATCTCTATCTCCCCCTTTGGAGATAAGACAGCCTTAAAAGAGATAAATAAAATCAAACTTTTTTTTAAAAAAAGGAAAGGTTAAGTGGGTCTCCCTCACTATTAAAGATGCAACACTCGAAAATATAAATTAGCGAGTTGCCAAAGCAGAAGTATATAGCTGGCAACTTAACTGAGAAGAAAAGATCCAATAGAAAAATCCAGGACCCTCGTCTAACTGTGGTACTGATAGACTACAGATGAACTCTCATTGTCACCAAGTCATCATTCAAAATAAAGAGGTTGCTCAAGTGAGGGAAATTTACCTGAGCAACTTGCAACCTTTCCTGTTGCCATGCTCCCTTCCAGCTGCCCACATGCCAGGGTAACATGTCAGTGCCGAAGTGGACACAACTTTCCAATGTTATTCCCTTGGGAGTAATGGATCCCAGCATGCTATATGTTACCCCTTTTGAGGTACCATGCTTCAAAAATTATTATCCAACAACACACTGTTTCATCCAATTGAAGGCTACAAACAAAGCCAGTATCAATAGAAGAGAACATCCGTAGCTCAGGGTTGAACTATGAATCCTTGTTGCTCACTGAGCTTGGTGGGTTTATTTTATTTTTTTCTTTTGCATACATTTCATTATCAAACTAGTTAACTTCAGCAGTGCCAGAAGGGAGTGAAGGTAGCCCTGATTTTTATATACTAGCGACTTCCCCTGTCAGTGTTGATTGGAATAGTTCTGGGGATTAGTTGATTAGGCTGTTGTTTACTCTTAGTTTGTTTGGGATATTGTTTACTTCTCAATTGTTAATCTCAATTGCTAATCTTGATGTTAATGGAGGGGAGGTGTTGCTGGTGGGGAGGTCTTTCTGTTTCCTTTTTGGCTTGTCTCTTTTTAGTAGTAGGTAGATGATGTTTATCTCTATCAGTTTGTAGAGATTCTCAGTCATCCAGGTCATGCTGTCCCGAAGGTCCTTTTTTTCAGGAGGCAACTGGACTTTCTTGTTTTTTTCTTTTGAAGATGTTTTGCTTCTCATCCGAGAAGAAGCTTCTTCAGCTCTTCCATTCCACACTATTCTGTCACTATCTAATATCTAATAATATTAACGTTTAACTTCCTTAGATTAAAATCTTATTTAGCTTTATAAAAATAACCTATCATTTTTTTTTCTTATTCTGGAACTTGCCATGTCGTTTTGCAAACTTGTTGTTTTGAAGATCTTTAATAGACTCAAGACAGTAAAATAGGTAAATTCTAATCTGATTAGGAAATGATGTAGATGTATGCAACCCAGGGTCCCTTAAAAGTTTCCACTGTGGTTGAGAGTGTGATGTCTTCCGGGCACTAAATCAGCTAAATCCTTACAAGGAGAAGCCATCCAGACCACTAGTGGGTGATCTTCCATGCCCTCATTATCCAGAAAGTTTATGTGGGGCTGCTCTACTTGCCTGTCCTTCAGTTGTAGCCTTAACTTCATCTCCACTTGTTCTTAGCAGCTATTCTTCTCCTGGAAGATCTGCTCTAAAGCTTATTTATTTTCTATGAATCTTAGCTGGAGTTCAAAGAAGGACTTTAAGAAAAGAAATTTGATGTGATTGTGGCCAAAGCCCCCACAGCTCTTAGAGAATTGGAATTTAATTTCTGCAAGCAAACAACCAACCTCAGAAAATGCCCAAGAACTCCACCGTTCAACCCTGAGATATAGATTTATTCCTGTTGTGGTTCTCCGGTAGCAGGTGCGGACGGCTGAGGTCTCAGAGATGAGGGGCCTGTGTGTGATGTAGGGATGGGGCCAGGACCACCAGGGAGTGAAGTGTTGCCTTCAGAGACTGTGGAGGCTGGAAGCAGTGATGAAGAGGACCCTCGTATGCACAGGGCTGCTCGTAGAAAAGAGCAGCTGCAGTAGCAAGGGCGATTCGGGAGTAGGGCTGCAAGGTAATGGCCCCACCCTGAGAAGATAAAAGCCAGCCTGAGAGACCAGTATTCTTTGTAAGAAACTAAGAAGTTCTTGCACTTCAAGCCTTGTGGAAGTTCAGACTATCATGGTTTTATTTAAAGACTTTTTGTTTGGAATATTTCTTGGCAACTTAATCTAGTGCTTTTGGCAGCCTTGCACAAGGCTCGTTCTTATCAGAGACAATTAATTTTAATAACCTTTTAACTGTGGATTAACAGAATTCGCAGAGAAGCATTAAAAGGTTTTGCTTTTATCTCTGTTTGGTGTTTGTTTACTTGGAACAAGGTTTGGGTCAGAACAATTCCCTTCTATTGTAACATGTATTTTCCAAATTAATAAAGAGCAATATCTTTATCCTATGGTTTCCAAAGCTCTTTGAATATACTGATATAGCTTTCAAAAGAAAAATGTATATATTAGGAAAATGTGTATATAGAATGTATGTAAGAGAGAAGATTGTTTAAAAACTGTCTTTAAAATTTATCCCATCCTAGGAGGAAAATAATGCAATTTGGGGGAATTCGTGAACTCATGGTTCAGGAGTAATGCTCCCAATTAATTCAAGACTCTGAGGTCTTAGCTTCCTCAAAAATCCTGTTTATTGGGTACATCATATTGGCACAGTCAAATGTGAAACTAATACTTAATAATTCCCGTGGTTTTTAAAGAATAGATATTGGCCACAGGTCAAGTTAGCCAACCAAGTTGGTGATGAACTTCTCAGCATTTCCTCCTGCCATTGCCAGGGCATGCTGAGCTGACCTTGGTTCTCAGGAGCCTTATCATTGTTATGTCTGGCACATTGGAGGAAAACATTTTGCATTCCATAAGTCCCCCTGCCCCCATAACTAAGAAATGAAGCAAGAAAAATATGGCTTCTGCTAGAGTCATTTTGAGAGTTGACACTCTATGCATGAAAATACTATGAATTTTCATTAATTATTCTTGGATAGCTTTCCAAACTGATGTGCTAAATTGTGCTTAACACAATGTGAACATTATAGAAACATTTGTCTAAACCTAGCTATTAACACTAAACGTGGGGATTTGGGGGAAACAGAAGCAGCAGGTGCTCTAGCATTTGGGAATATGCCAGCAGTAGCAATTCTGCTCCCCCATGAATTCGGGGAAGAACATCTGTGCAGTCATTCCCTTTTCCACACAAAATGTTAAACAGGGAAAAAGAAGAGAATTTATATGACCATTTCTTGCAGAGGTGGCCGCAGATGTGTAGTTTCGGCTATAAAGCAGAGTGGAAAAGCAAATGTTTCATGAAAGAAATACTTCAGAATGGTTCCCCAAACTGTACTTGATAAGCTGTTCTGAATTCCCATTAACAGAAGGAAAAAAACCCCACAATAGAACAAAATATAAATAATGTTCACCATTTACCACAACTCATTTTGACAACAGATCTTCTAAATTGGCCTTTTTAATTCAATGTCCTTCAAAAGCGTAGATGGTACGAGTCCTGAATTAGGCTATCTGGGAATATCTGGTTATTCTAATATGTCTGAAGGACAGCAGATTATTCTTATACTAAATACATTATCCTTTTTCAAAAGAATAAGCAGTATTTCTTTTCATCAGCTTCTGAAGGATGCTTAACTCCTTATGCATAGAAGCAGGCAATAAAATCACAATAGCACATTCTTCTTCATCCCCAAAGAACTTTTATTGCTATGCCTGCTCCCTCATTAATAATAGCCGTGGTCATTAAAGAAATAGAGAAATTAAATGTTCAATGCATCTGAGCATTTCTGTAAAGCTGAATTTAACTGGATTCTGTTTTGCTGGAGGAGGGTTCATTTAAGTCAATGTTTCTCCTGGTGACTACATGAACTGGTCCCTAGAGTTCACTTGGCAAAGTTTTCAGAAATGGTTTATCCTTGCCTTCTTCCTCGGGCTCACAGAAAGTGACTGACCCAAGGTTACCCAGCTGGCTTTATGCCTAAAAGGGGCTAGAACTCACAGTCTCCTGGTGTTTAACGTCTTGGCTTAACCACTACAACAAAATGACACTTTTTAATTGGTTATAAAGAGCTTCAAAATGTGAGTTCCTTAATTTCTATTTGTATAGAACTTAATTTCTTAAATCTCTATCTTTATTTCTGAAAGCTCACTAGATTTCAAATCAAAATACGAGATTTAGTTTCAGCCTTGCACAAACCACCACAAAACCTATGTGTATTATTTATTTTTCTCTGTTGTCTATCCACAATATGGTACACAGATGTCAAACTTGTGACATCACGTTGCCATCATGTGACCTTTTGTGATTTTTTTTACCCTTTGCGGGGCATGGCCTGTGTATAACACATCCAGCGCATGGGCCATCAGTTTGACATCCCTGATATAGTACAATAAAAATGATGATTTTCATTCTCATTGTGTTTACCCATCTATTGTTGTTTAAATGCCCTTTTCTTATTTACAAATGTTATTTGCTCCATGATCCCAATCAATCAGCAATTACATTGGCATTTCAGTGACTAACATTGAATTTTAGCAATATGAGGACTTATAACAAATGAAGCATCTACATGGGTCTCATTCTGAAGATGATAAGATGGGTATCCCATGCCAAATGTGGGTTCATCATACACACATTACTGTACATAAATCCAAATTACTGTACAACTTCAGCAACAGAGTTGTCAATGCCTGGAATGTCCTACCTGACTCCGTTGTTACAGCCTCAACCCCTCACAGCTTCAACCTCAAACTGTCTACTGTGGACCTCACCCCATTCTTAAGAGATCCTTAAAGGGGGCATGCATAAGCGCACTAGCGTGCCTACTGTCCCTGTCTTACTCCCCATTTATTTGTATTTACTTCCTTTGTTCTTTTTTATGTTCATACTTATACTTGTTATCTTGCACATGTTTGACAAACAAACAAACAAGCAAACTTCCATAATGTTGGAATTCATGAGGTCACACTGAGGCACATTTTTTTCTCATGAAAGTGAAGAAAGCAGGTCAACTGATAATCAACTGATTTAAGCTATCATCCAAGGATGCTGTTAGGAACAAAGAGATACAATTTGCTAAAAATTGAAGAACCATAGGAGAATCATCTCTTGGATTTAAGAGTATGGTTAGAAATGCCTGGTTAGAAGTGAAGACCTTGGCAATAAAATTTAAGGTGCTGTTACATTGTGTGAGATACTTCTGTTGTTGGTCAGTTTGTACCAAATAAATATTTGATTCCTATATTTAAACAAAATGCAGAATAATAATAATAATAATAATAATAATAATAATAATAATAATAATAATAATAATAATAATAATAATAATACTTTATTTGCGGTCACAGACCAAAACACAAGTACAACAAAAGAAGAACATGGGAAAATTAATCATGAACCATTGGTCACCAAAAACCTCTGATGGTTACAACTCTTAAAAAAAATTTGGAAACCAAAGATGTGATATATGAGGAGCCACCCCCTAGACAATATAAGAATAAAATACTAACACTGGGTCTAGAATAGTCTGTTTCAAGGAGAGACAGTAACTTAGATCTGCCTGCGTTACACATAGGGCAATATAAAAGGACATGCTCCACAGTTTCAACAATTCAAAAGTATAAAAACTGAACGTTTGATGTTGTTTAAGGACCTGTATATGTTATTAGGCCTGATCATTGATAATATGGAACAGGTATCTTGGGAAAAGGATCAAAGCAATGCCAATGAGCACTAATAAAATTATATAGGAGGCTATAGGGACACTTTGTGGAAAGAGACAGGCCACAGGTCTCTGTGAAAGAGACAATTTAATCAAATTACTATGCAGCAACATTAGTGGAAGAAACTACACAATATTAAGCTCTATAGATAAATTCACAAAGACTTTTCAAACTCTTTGTTGAACTTATAGGTCATTATACGACAAAGAAACTTGAGTAAAAAAATCAATTTTCTCTATAGCCATTTTGTTGTAATATGCAATTTTAAAACATCAGGCTGTTCAGTACTCGTTATCAGCAAGGAAGAAACCTAAAACCAGATTATGACTTCATATATTAACATTTATTATAGGTCATACAGATCAGTGCTACTCTATATAACGTTTATTCCCTGTTAAGAACAGTTTGATGAATTTTAAGAATAATTCAATGATTTTAAAAGGCTGGATTCTAACTTGGTTCCTGATTTAGTTCTCCTATCCCATTTTATCCTGTATGTTTCTTAGGCTTTCTACTAATGAACGTTAAGTGTTCTAAGAAAAGAACCCTATCATTTAGTCAAGGTTTCTTGACTAAATAAGACAGGTTGGTTTTTGAGGGCAAAATGTAGTGTGTTTCCTTCCCAGAGCTTTGTAGGAAATGCAGAATGTAGATCTAACAAAGAAATGATTAAACTGTTTCCCCATTCCCTATCCTTCCAGTCTGAATCTTGATAGACAGTTCTAAAATATTTTATGATTATACAGATCACATTGAAAATAATTTAGAAGCACAGATGGGTTAGAACCCAGTTCCTCCAGGAATTATCTGCAGCTGCTGCAGTACTTGAAAATGCCCTCCCAACAATACTGTATTTTGCTTCGATAGTCAACTGTATGCATGTGGACTGAAGAAAGGTAAGAGTCAGCAAATTGATTCAGCATCTTATAAAACAGAGCCATATTTTATGAAAACCATCCCATTTTAGCTCAATGCTGGTTAAAATGCATCTACAAGGGGCTAAGAAGAGCCATCTGTCTCTTCAAAAGTCAGATATATTGGACAAACTGTGCAAGCATTTTTCATCGTGGCCTTTGTCTTGGACTCACACCATGAAGGTTACTATGAATGAATTAAGTATGATTAACACAAGCTGCCTTTTTCTAAGCAACTGCACTTTTTAACCAAATAATGTTTGTGCACCAAACAAAAAAAAAATAACCCATTTGCTGTAAATAGGAGAATCACATAAGAATAAATGCCTCTGTCTGAGAATCACCTAGGATAGAAAGGAAATGAATAAATATTTAGGATCTGTTGCCACCAATGCTGATATTTCCAGGATGCAATATTTAAAAAATCAATCCTGTGAATAAAACTAAGCCTTGTGAAGAATGAAGAATGATTTCTCTTTGAGGGAAAGATAATATCACTCAGCATTTAATTATTTAAGGTTCCTGGCTGTCAGTAAAAAATATCCTTTACTCATACAAGATAAAAGTACATCTCAGCAGAAGTCTTTCAGTGCACGTTTAGCAATTGTTTTTGATATTATCTCTAAAAAAAAAGGTTGACAATTGAAGGAAGGTCTGTTGCAACCCATTTCCATTCCTTAATTGCCATATAAAGGCACTAACAAATGATTAAAAGAATAAATCAAAAGTTTTCCAGAAACACAAGGCTTCGAGTCACATTAGTGTTTTTCTTTGCTCTAAGATGTTTATTATTTACTCATTTACAAAGCAATGAGCTCTCACTGTTTATGAAAGTTTAATCTCTTATATGTTTACTGCTTTAATATATTTCACATTGGTAAAGTTTACTTTTAAATGAAATCCAGAATTGTGATGTGTGGATTCTACTTTGTACATAGACAAGGTATTATAATTGTATTCATCTACAAGGGAATTAAAATTGGGGTAATTGTTTCTGCTTCATCCATATCCGCATGTAAAATAACAGGATTAATATTTTATCATTTTGGCCTTGTTCTTTGTTAGTAAAATACTCCAGCATCCATCTCTTTTTGGCCCTGGCAACTGGGCAAGCATTTAGAAATTTCAGTTGAATTAGAAAAGAAAACAGAACCCTCAAGATACAGATTTGCATGCTGAATGCTCCATTTTGTAGTAAAAGAAGGAAAAAACAAAACATAATTTTTTAAAAGGGAAATCACACAGAGAGATAACTTTTCAGTACGCTGGACATATTCAAAATGTTACAAGTGAAGATTATAGAATAGAACATTTTTTGAATTGCATTGCTCCCAAAGAAATTGATCTCCCAAACAGAAGGCAGCAGAAGGGACCAATTTCTAGAACAAGTATATATTTAATTTTTGTAAGCAAATATATATATTATTATAGAATTAATTTGGCATCTCTGTGTATTTAACTAAAGCATCTATTCAAACATTAATTTAGGGACCCCAACTCTTCGTTTCTTATTTTTGAAACATTCTTGGGCCAGGCAATCTTTCAAAAGAGATTTATGTTCAGCCTGCTTATACAGTTAGTCCTCGACTTACAACAGTTCATGTCGTGACCATTTGAACTTACAACAGCACTGAAAAAAGTGACTTATAACCAGTGGTGGGATTCAAATTTTTTTTACTACCGGTTCTGTGGGCGTGGTTTAGTGGGCATGGCAGGGGAAAGATCCTCAAAATCTCCATTCCCATCCCACTCCAGGGGGAAGATTACTGTAAAATCCCATTCCCTCTCCACCCCACTAACCTGCTTTCCAGCTCCGTTCTCCTGTGCAGGGCAACAAAAGAAGACCCAGCCAATCAGCTGGGACTTGGGAGGCAGAAAAAAGGCGGGGCCAGGGCCAGTCAGAGGTGGTATTTCCAAACTACTCAAACTTTCTGCTACTGGTTCTCCCAAATACTCAAAATTTCCACTACTGGTTCTCCAGAACTGGTCAGAACCTGCTGAATACTACCTCTGCTTATGACCATTTTTCACAGTTATGACCATTGTAGCTTCCCCATGGTCATATGATTGAAATGCAGACACTTGGCAACTGACTCATATTTATGACGGTTGCAATGTCCAGGGATGATATGATAATCTTTTACAACCTTCTGACAAGAAAAATCAACAAGATTCACTTAACAATCATATTACCAACTTAACAACTGCAGTGTTTCACTTAACAACTGTGGCCAGAAAGGTAATTAAATGGGGTAAAACCAACCTAAAAATGGTATCATTAGCAACAGACATTTGTGGCTCAATTGTTTTTTTTTTAATAAAGTTTTATTTGGGTTTTTACACACAAAATACAAGTAAAACATCTTTTTTGAAAATAGCATGGTCCCTGGTTGAACTTCTTTATACAGACACAAAACCCAATTTCATGCTCCTTTTTGTATTCTGTTCCATATCTTATACTATGTTACATTTTCTATATAGTTTTTCCCCTCTTTTAATTTTCTCAATTTTATTTTGATTATCTCATCTCAATTTAAATCATTATATTTATACTTTTGTCTGTTCTGTTTCAATTTCATATTATCTTTTCTCATTAAAGAAATTTTCTCCTGTAGTTACTAATTGGAGTATGATACCTTTATATCTCTTAATTACATCCATTCAACTCTTATTTAAACTTTAATATATACCTTAAGTTTATGACCTTCAATATAATACATAATACATAACTTCCAATCGAATTCTGTTTGGCACATTCTTATAATACACACTATATTCTTTTTTAAAAAAGAAAGATTGTAAATATATGTAATTATAAACCCTCATTCCATTCCAGTTCAGTTCTATCATTAATAATCATTAAAACCATAACATCTTTAACACTTCTTTTCAATTAAATATCATACTTCCTTAAAAACACACATAATCTCCATAATTAATTTTTCCCTTATTTCATCAAGTAATCCAGATAGTCCCGAGTTATATCTTCTTATTTCTTTTTCGACTTTCTCTTCCTGGGAGTTTTGTTGCGATATTTCAGTTAGAATGCATCTTTTGGAAGTCTTGTTGAGATTTTGCTGTAAGTTTTTTTTTAATTCCAGGCAGTCTCCTCCCTTCCAGATCCTGCCCTTTTATTCTTCATCTCTCCTTTCCTGTTTTCAAAAGCTTTTAATTATCCAGAAATCTTTATTATCCCTTTGACTTTTTATTTTTTAGCATTAAATGCCTATTGATGTCAAAGTGGATTTTTTTTCCAATTTCTTGCTTAAGTCTCTTAGCTGTCGGTATAGGAAAAGGAGAAAACCAAATCTTTTCCCTTTTCTCTCTCCTTTGCAGCTTAAAAATCTTCTTAGGGAACAATGTTATTGTTTTTTAACAGTTTCAATTCCAGGGTACCTTATTTGTTGCTTTTGCTGTTTGACCTGGTCAACCAAAACTTTCTCTTCTTATCTGCCTCCTGCACATTCTTTTCCAGTCAAGTTCTTCTTTGTGGTGGCCATTTCTGACCACCGCTGCAACCGCCTTCGGGAAAGGGAGTAATGACCAGCTGGGGAGGAGAGATGCGGCTCTCCTCAACCCTGCTGGCAGTCTCCCCCCTCTTCACCACCTCTATGGGGTGGCTTAGCCCCGAAACCAGCCGGCTCGGGGCGCTCCAGCGGAGAGCACGGATCAAAGCCTCGCAGAGACGAGGTTTTGGTCTGTCGCTGAAGAAGCTCAAACCAGAAGTTCCTTTGTGGCTTAACTGTTGTGGTAAGTCAAAGAGTACATGCAGAAAAGGCCTGCAGTTGTTTTTAAACTCTGGAATGTATTCTGCAAAAAAGCAAACAGCAACGAAAATGTAAAACCCAGAAAATACTGCAACTGCTTTCCAGATTCATTTTTATCTGAGAAATCTCAATCATAGAATGATTTTGTTAACTGTATGGAAAAACCATACTTTGTTCACTATATGAAGAATTTTCCCCTTTATTTTATATTTTTTCCAGCTATCCCACTTTGGTGATTTAATGTTAAAAAAAAGGATCAAAATTTAAAAAGATGAGCATAAAATTCAGAGTGATCCATTCTTTTATATCGGACCATTTTTCTTAATCTATCATTATCAAGGGCAGTTAAAATGTTTTATGACTAGTTGATGACTACATTTTAATGAAGTTCTTAACCTATGTTCAGGCTTCCTTTTTTCATACTCTAAATGTTTATTTCTTTACTACAGCCCAGTTAAGTTGTCTCCGGAGATACTCCTAATGAGTTTAATAGAGAGGTGCGCTTTGCTAAGTTGCTTTAAAAGATCTTCGTAAATGCTTTGGGTCGCATTGATTGTCTTGTGATCTGATCTGATCCTGCTCTTTGGCCTGTTTTATTTCTGGAGAAACATATGTACATTTTCTAAGGTCAGCAGGAATTCTGTAATGGGGGAAAATTGACTCTGGACTATCCCAGACCTGGCCAAGTATAGTGATCACGCTGTAAGGAATTAACAGTAAGGTTTTGTTACACTGTGAAAATTGGAGAGTGAAGGTTGAAGTGAATTTTTCTCTGATTGTTATCTTCACTGACATTTAAAAAATAGAGAAGAAAGCTTTTGAAAAGGACTCTGCCTGACATGGAAAAGAAATATGGGCTATGATGGAGTCCAATTTTCCAGCTCAATGTTCTTGCTATTACAAGATTTCTTTTTAAAGGCACTGTGAATGTCTTCTTTTATTTTTTACCAACTATATTTCACACAGCTTTGTTTATGGATACATCATTCAAAAATGGAATCTCTTTCTTAAGTCATAGAGCATAAGTAATTCCAGTAATTAAAAAAGTAGTTCTGAAAAAACTTATATTTCAGTATATGTTCTCTTCAGATGTATCTTTATAATAATTATAACCATCTTTATAATAATTGTGTAATAATTGTGCAACTAAATCTCATTCCTACCGGTTATTTCCTACTATTAATTTTCTTTTAATTTCTCTTCCTTTGCAAAAGCCATCTGAGGTCCTTCAGGAACAAACCAGGATACAACGCACAATATACATGTGTGGGTCACTTCTTTCATTTTAACAATAAAACTATCATTTAATGTTTACATGCAGATCCTGCATATCTTCCAGTCAGGGGAGTGTTTCAAAATACTTAGCAAAGGGTTATCTGGGTGGTTGCTGGGTGGGCGTGGCCATGGTGGGCGTGGCCTAGTTGGCTTCCTGCACCATGGCAGGGGGGCTTTTTTCCTCTCCCCAGGCTCCGGAGGGTTTCCTTGAGCCTCTGGGAGGGTAAAAATGGCCTCCCTCGGCTCCGGAGTCTCTCTGGAAGCTGGAAACGGGCCCATTTACGGCCTTCCCAAACTTCCAGGAGGCCTGTTTTTCGCCCTCCCCGAGCCTCTGTGCGTGCCCTGCACTTAACCTGCATCCAAAACAGGCTGCATGGGGACTCCGGGGAGGGGAGGGCTGGGCGGGGCCAGCCAGGAGTGGGATTTGGGGGTTCTCTGAACTGCACAGAACCTCAGCTAGGGACTCTCCCAAACTCCTGCAAACCCCTGTATGGTATCAGCATTATCAAAAGAGCTACATCCCTAGGATCCCATTCAAAAGTGCCATTTAGTATATCAGTAGGAGTAAACAAAGAGAAAAACTGAAATAGTTTTCAAAAGGAAACCATGGAATCAATGAATGTTAGCAAACAGATGCATTTCTATCAGGGGTGGGATCCAACAGGGTTAACACCTGGTTCGGGATTTACGAGGTTCGGTGATTTATGATGTGCTTCCCTGCACGCTGCGAGCGGGCACCTGTAAATTGTCATCAGCACACTGCGTGCAGAGAAGCAGCCTTTCAAAAAGCCCTCTTTTCCTACTTTTTAAACTGCAGCTGTGCCTCGCATGGCAGCTGAAGTTGAAAAAGCAAGAAATAAAGGTCAGGTAAGAACCCAGGTGGGTGGGTGGGCAAAAATATCAGCAGACATAGAACCATTTCTATGTCTGCTGCTCTTCAGAGCTACCGGTTCTACAGAGGTGGACAGAACCAGTAGAAACCCACCCCTGATTTCCATGCAAAGATAGGCTAGGATTTGTTGCTTCAATCATTTCATACATGCCTCTGGACTTCCGGTCTCCTCTTGAGCACACTACCCTTGAGTGTGCTCTTTGATCTTTGAGTGCAGGTAGTCCTTGACTTACAACGGTAAGTAAAAGATTTTAAAGATGAATATTAAATTAAAGTCAGAGCTTTTCCTTTTGGGGTTAATGGATAAACAGAAAAAAACATCATGGCAGATTACTTCAATATATGATTACTGTGATGAAATTACGATATGTACAGAGGTGGAAATTTTCAACACTATCCAGTATGAAGGAATGGTTGGTAAAATTGACAGATTTTGTTGAAATGGATAAATTGATTTGTTTGATCAGAGAAAAGACATTTATTGGTGGTTGGAATGTCTAATGGGTTTTTTGCATAAAATAAAAAGTGATTTATGGTTTTGTTTATTAGACAGGATAGATTACAGAAAGAGGAGCAATCCAATGTAGAGACAGAGTTTAAATATATATTTGTACTTAAAACTGCTCTGAAAAATATCAGAAACTACTTGATAGTTTTTCTTTCTTTTTTTTTTTAACTTTTTTGTATTGTACTTTTTACTTTTTCTTTGATTTTTCTTCTTTATATTAGTTTGTGTTAACTTTTAGCTGGTTTAAAAGTGTTTAATAAAATAAATAATAAAAATTGTACACAAAAACATAGAAGCACATGTGAAAGATTGATTCAAATATAATACAAATCATCGTTTTTTAAAAAATACTTTAAAAAAGTTAGATATTAGGACATCGTGCACCTGAGCATGATGATAGTGAATTTATGATGCTTGTAAAAAAATTGATAGTGAAAGAGCTATTTTCCTTCTGGTCCATAATTGCCTATATAGAGAACTACCAACCAGTTAATAGCTTAAGTGTCTCTTTATATCAATGGTATTTCCCTGTGGGCAGACACTTCTCATGGGTGGGATGCTACCGGTTCTGCCCAGTTCTATAGAACCAGTAGTTCTGAAGAGCAGAAGACATCAAACCGGTTCAGTGTTTGCTGCTGTTTGGCCTGCCCGCCCGCCTGGGCTCTTACCTGTCCTTTATTTCCTGTTTTTCAACATCAGCTGCTTTGGCGGCACAGCTGAGGTTGAAAAAGCAGGAAAAATTTTTCAACGCTGCGCACCTGCAACAGCACTTTTCAGCTGTCCGGGCGGCACAGCATAAGGTGACTACGTGCAAAACATAGTCACTGAACTGATAGTAACATCAGTTGAATCCGACCCCTGCTCTTCCTGCAAAATATTCCAAGCTGTATCACCATATTGAAATTCTACTCATTCTTGACCAGTAGGAGAGGAACTTATTCATCCCATTGCTGGAATTGCACTACTATTTATAAGACTCTTAAACTGGATCATTCTGGGATGCTGATTTCCTTCAAGTGCTTATTTTGGGGGGAGTTGATTGGAATTGCTTCTAGGGACATACTGGTAGTCCTTGACTTACGACCACAATTGAACCCAGCATTTATATTGCTAAGCAAGACATTTATTGAGTTTTACCCCATCTTACGACCTTCCTTGTTACCGTTGTTTAAGTGAATTATTGCAGTTGTTAAGTTAGTAACACGGTTGTTAAGTGACTCTGGCTCTCCCATTCACTCTGCTTGTCAGAACGTCGCAAGAGCAGATCATATGACCCTGGGACACTGCAACCGTCATAAATATGAACCAGATGTCAAACATCTGAATTTTGATCGCATGACCAAGAGGATGCTGCAACGGTCATAAGTGTGAAAAATGATCATGTTTCTTTTTTCCAGTACCATTGTAATTTTGAACGGCCACTAAATGAACTGTTGTTAAGTCAAGAATTACCTGCATAACTGTTTGTATTCTGTATTTAACGCCAACCCACTGCCCAGAATAAAATCTGCTTTTTGCTGCATTTTCAACAAAATGATAAAAGTTCTGTAGGTGGAGAGAGAGGGGTGGGGGAGGGAGTGATGATAAACATAGACTCAATGATAGATAGATGATAGATGGATAGATAGATAGATAGATAGATAGATAGATAGATAGATAGATAGATAGATAGATAGAGTCATGCCCTGGTGAAGACTGACTCTGAGGGAGAGGAGGAACAGCCCACAGGGAGTGGAAGTGTGGCTCTGGTGGTTGTGGAGGAGGCTGGGGAAGGGCAGAGGCCGGCTAGGCAGTCAGAGAAGGACTCAGGCCCATCCTCTCTCCATCCTAGGGCACGCAGGGAGGAAAGGATAAGGGAGAGATGTGGTCTACTCAGGAGGAGAGGGCCTTGATCCTCTTCATGGGCTGCAGCTGTGACAATTGGATAAGAGGACAGACATTAGTACTGGCAAGTGCTGGAAACAAAGTGTGGAAATATCTCTAGTTTATGGTTCCTCTCTGAGTTTGGGTTGTTTTTCACTCTTTATAAATTTAAACGGCATTTTCCTCCTTCTGGTAACTGCTTGTGTGGGAGTTTATTGTCTCCAGTCAAGGATATTTGGAGCTTGGAAGCAAAGTGAAGGAATAATAGAGGCTTCACCTGTTTTTTGTGACTGTGTTTATTTTGTATCCCACCCTGGGTCATCACGGATAGATAGATAGATGATAGATAGAATAGAATAACAAAGTTGGAAGGGTCCTTGGAGGTCTTCTAGTCTAACTCCCTGCCTAGGCAGGAAACCCTACACCACTTCAGTCAAAGGGTTATCCAACATCTTTTTAAAAACTTCCAGTGTTGGAGCATTTATAACTTCTGGAGGCAAGTTGTTCTCTCCTTGATTAGTTTCCACCCGTTGCTTCTTGTCCTGCCCTCAGGAACTTTGGAGAATAGCTTGATTCCCTCTTCTTTGTGGCAGCCCCTGAGATATTGGAACACTGCTATCGTGTCTCCTATTTGAAAAAAACGAACAAACATGTTCCTGTATTTTACATTCATGTGTTTTAATAATATCTTTTTTTCCTTCGAACAGCTCAAGGTTGAATGTATAACACTTCCCTCCCAGCCACATTTGATGGTCTCAGTAGCTCTATGAGGCATGGTGGACTTTGCAGAACTTCACAGCTGAGTGGAGATTTCTGTTCAAGGTTATTGAATCTTCCCATTTTAAGCAAAACGGACTCGGAATAAGAAGACAAACTTGAAATGTGAGGGCAACGATGGAAACCCTGCTTGCAGCCTCCTGGGTCTTCCCTCCTCATGCTAGTGAAATTTGGCAGCGAATCACCAAATTACAGCTCTATGCCCTTCTGCTTATAAAATAGATTGTAACCTTTTTTTTCATTCCCTTCTACTCACCCACTTACCCAAAACAAGGGCAGAGCAAATGCCCTCATCCCATTTCCTTCTCAAGTCACCACTGGATTGATCGTAGGACCAAAAGGATGCTTTAAAAAAAAAAAAATAAGTTCCGGATCACCAAAAGGAAGCCTACTATTGGGCTAGAGGTAGGATGATACATGAATCTGTCCATTTCAGCTTCCCTATCTCACTTTCAGTACATCCATTCTTCGCACAATTTATAGCACAATTTACAAGCAGAAGGGCTCTCACAAAAAAAAATCGAAACAGACACTCTTTTTTGTTATTAGTTGCAAAGTCATGTCCGACCCATCGTGACCCCATGGACAATGTTCCTCCAGGCCTTCCTGTCCTGTACCATCTTCTGGAATCCATTTAAGCTCATGCCTGATGCTTCAAGTGACTCCATCCAGCCACCTCATTCTCTGTCATCCCCTTCTTCTGTTGCCCTCGATCTTTCCCAGCATTGGGCTCTTCTCCATTGAGTCCTTCCTTCTCATTAGGCGGGCAAAGTATTTGAGTTTCATAAACACTCTTTATTTTGATGCAAATTCATCTGAGCATACCTACGTTTTGCCCATCCAGGTGGCAGTACCTTGTGCCTCCAACCTTAGCTGTTCTTGAGTGGGTTACATAAAATTGGAACAGGTTATCACACAGATAAAAAGAGTTGTAAATAGGTTTGGAAGTTGTTGTGTTTTTTAAAAAAGAAATAGGAAACTGTTACATTGTTGCCAAGAAAACAGCATTAACATTAACATCTAGTCATTAGATTTTTTTTTATATTCATTCATTTTCATATTCCTTTCTGTATATACATTACTCCTTATTTATTTTAATAATATGCAATTTTTTTGCATGCCTTTCCCTAATATGTTAACTGTTATACAAATATACATACTTGCACACATTATATATTAAGAATAGTACATTGCAAATCTTCAAACTGAGTACCCAAAGAAAAGTTTGCTCTTGATTGCAACTGGATTTGTGATGTATGAAGGCATCAAAAGGTATTTTCTGAATGAGCAACCGGGGAAATGAGGCTCACATCCACATCAAATTGAAATAATAGTGGTCTTCTTTTCTTTCTTTTTCTTTAGAAGCAAAGCTACCTACAGTATCAGGATGTGAGCGAAGAAATTGTTCTGAAGATGTACGCCAGAGGCAACAAAGACCTTTGTAATGCCATATTGTGAAATGTGCTCTCTACACCCTTACACAATTTAGACAGGAAATCAGTACTGCTTCCACTGGAGATAGGAAGGTAGACTCCTGGATTCATGTTATTAAGAAGATGCTTGGGGGAAAAAGAGGTTAGTTTTTTCTCATGCTTGAAGCTAAAACCACAAAAAAAAAAATATTTTTGCCTTATAGATGTTTCTTCTGAATACTTCAAGAGTACAGATGTTTTCACAAAAAGTATGCTTTTTGGAGGTCACACTGAGGCATGTTCTATGCCAATAGATTCTTGCTTTTTCAAGAGCCAGCCATTATTATCATTGTTATTGTTGGTCTCACAGTCAGCCAGATGTTTAAACTAGTTTTGGCACTTGGTCTATTTATTGAATGTTGTTGTTACTGTTATTGTTATTCAAATAAAGGGATTCCATGAAAATGGCTAGATAGTCATCACAATAGAAATGTCCATTGAAAACATTGTTCTATGTGAGCATTAGAAAGCAATGCAAAGACTGAGAAATCTTTGTGTAGAGAAAATAACATGATGAAATCTAACAAACATCTGATGTTGGGTAGGGAAAGAGTCCAGATCCAGATTGCCTGGTTCATTGGGTTTTTTAAAAAACTGTCCTTTCTTCCAACTCAGCAGAATAATGGCAAGAACTCATGGAAGGAAAATGGAAACTGCATCTGTCCATCTTCACAACAATTCTTTGAAAATTAAATAAAAGGGAAACAAAGTTGATGTGGTGAAGAAGCTAGCCAAAGAAAGATCAGATTCAGATGAGGTAGTGGAGATGAAATATCCTTCACTGCATCCCTATGGGAAAGGCAATAGGGCCATGCTTGTAATGTTGGCAACTGTCCTCTACTAAGCCCAACAGCTCAGACCAAAACATATGCAGCCCATCCCAGGCTTCTCATTGATGCTGGCAAAGAGATTGGAAAGAATTCCAAAATCTAGGCTCCACAAGCTTCCTCTGTCTTGTTACTTTCTAAGAGATGTTTGATGGAGAAACCAAGACTGACTTTCACCATCCTACTCCAGGGAAATCCCATCAATGATCTCTTTTAATACTCATCCTATTTTATGTAAATGACAGGTCACTTTGGAGAACATTAAGTGCTGCTCATTTACAGATTCAGGTGCTGTTTATAAACATATGTGAATCATCTTACAAGGAACTTTGCTTGTAAAAAGCCACAAGAGAAATAGTGAAGCTCTTAGAGTACTACCTCTGCAATTTTGGAACACAGATATGGATTGCTATTGTTTATGCTTATGTTTACTTAACAGCTTCCATTATTTATTATTATTGATTGATTGATTGATTGATTAGCCTTTGGGCCATATCAAAGTGCAGAATTCCAGAAACAAATTATTACCCCAATTTGATCAAAGCAATTTAAAATGGAATTGGATAAAATACTTCCAACAATTTTAGTTTGTCTAAGTTCTGATTGTGATTAGTGCCGAGAGTTAAATTTGCAAAAAGAGGGACAGAGTCATGTGCTGTTAATAAAGAGCAATATTTTTTATCCTATGGTTTCCTGAAGACATCATGGGATCACGATCTCATGATCCTCATTAACAGAGTTGGAAAGGACTTGGAGGTTTTCATGTCCAACCCCCTCCTCAAGCAGGAGACCCTTAGACAATTTCGGACAGATGTCTGTTCAGCCTCTCCTTAAAAGCCTCCAGTGATGGAACACCCACAACTTCTGAAGGCAAGCAATTCCACTGGTTAATTGTTTTCACTGTCAGGAAATTTCTCCTTAATTCTAAATCGGTTTTCCCTTTGATTAGTTTCCATCCATTGCTTCTTGTCCTGCCTTCAGATGTAATATTTCTGAATCTAGAAGCACTTCATAAATCTTATATTTTTTGCTTGAAGATGTGCAAAACAAAAATGCATTCAGAATTGTATCAAATTCCATTGAGGGTAGTTTAGGAAGAAAGCTATGTATCCTGTTCATAAAACTGGCTAGAGTTTCTTTTAGCTAAATGTAGTTCCTACGTAACATTAAGATAAACACTCAGGGTCATAATAAGTTCACATCTGGCTCAGAGTTTGTCTGCCTGTGTAATTAAAATATTTCAAGGTTGTTTTGTTTCCAAAGATTTTGGAAGGTAGTAGCAGCTTCAGCAGACACTAGGAGTATGGGGTGAAAAGGCAACCTACTTTCAAATCTCTGTTTGGCCATAAAAGGCCATGGCTAATTTGGCGTTTGTTCTTGCCTTTCAATTGAACTAGGGTTGATGTTTGTGCACATGTGCAACTAGAGAAGGAACACACATGCTGTTTTAAGCTCTTGGAGGAAGGGGGGTGGCAATTTAATAAATGTGTGTGTGTGTGTGTGTGTGTGTGCATACACACACATGTAAACACACTGCATATATTCAGCTGGAGTTGCATAATTTCAATTCTAATTGCGCACTACTTTCTCATATGAGCTAGAATAGAAGCATCCTTAGCTCTCTCCCCATCCCATTTTATCCTTACTATGACTTTATGATGTAGGTTGGATTAAATCAGGGGTCTCAACCCCGGTCCAAGGACCCACACCGGGTCACAGCATGTCAGAAACCAGGCAGCACAAACAACAGAAGCTCCATTCGCGGGATGCAGGCAGCAGGCGAAACCACACCCCTCTGGTTTACGGAAAAACTTCTCTCCACGGAATTGGTCCCTGGTGCCCAAAAGGTTAGGGGCAGCAGGTTCTGACCAGTTCTGGAGAAATGGTAGTAGAAAGTTTGAACAGTTCAGAGAACTGGCAAATTCCACCTCTGACTGGCCCCGCCCCCATCTATTCTCGGCCTCCTGAGTCCCAGCTGATTGGCTGGGTCTTCTTTGGTTGTCCTGCACAGGAGAACGGAGCTGGAAAGCAGGTTAGTAGGGTGGGGAGGGAATGAGGATTTTGCAGTAACCTTCTCCCAGGAGTGGGGTAGGAATGGAGATTTTACAGTATCCTTCCCCTGGTGTGGGGTGGGGTTGCAATATCCTTCCCCTGCCACACCCACCAAGCCACACCCACAGAACTGGAAGTAAAAAAATTTGAATCCCACTCCTGGTTGGGGACCACTGGATTAAACGATGTCCTTTTTCCAGATCACCCCATATCTTCTGCTACTAAATACAGAATTTCACCTAGCCATACCTGCTGCTTTTAAAACATTTTCACCCATGTCTCCCTTCTGAGTCTCAGTTCATTGCTACAGTATGCAACAATAGGATAAGATTTCCTGGTTTTATCCATTTTTTTTTTTAATTAGCTTGAGGAAAATACCAACCCTGTAACACAATGGGAGGACCCTTTGTATAAGTTTCCTGACAACAAACATTGTTTTCCCTTGTCTGCCTTTTCAATTTTTCAACGGTTATGTTTGTTGCACATGATTCATGAAGTTCAACCAAGCCCAGAGCTATTGTTTTTTCTTTTTGCCTTGGTATTTTGAAATTCTCCTCCCACCCCTGCCCCTTTTACTGGAGTTCTATTGAGGAAGGAAATAATTGCCCTGCAACTACATCAAACAAAAGTTAGCAATTGGGAAGATCTCAAGGCCCTACTGCTAAAGAAGATAAATAAACACTGACCTTGTTGGATCTTATGATACCTACAAAAAAAGTTTAAGTAAAAAAAACAACATTCTTTTAACAACAGTAGTTTGCGGATACTAGGTCTGTAGAAGGACCTATTTTTTTGTGCTGAAAACAGGGATCAGCTTCTTCTGAGAAGTTTCTTCCTGCTAAATTGATTCCAGGTCCATAATAAATATTTATTACAACAGGAAACTTCTTCTGGCAGTCTTTCATCTAATCCTACCAAGAGGCCTGCTTGGTACCTAGAGAATGAGAAGATGACTTGAGAATACAAATGGGAAAGACAAGTGGAGTGGCGTATTGAAATCAGGGAGGGGTATGCAGGGGTGGGATTCAAAATTTTTAACAACTGGTTCTGTGGGCGTGGCTTAGTTGGTGGACATGGTGACTGGCTGGGTGCGGCCAACTCTACATCACTCACATTGAGGCACACATCTCCTCGCCTGGCCTCTCATGACTGTGGGAGTGCTGCAACAGTCGTAAGTGTGAAAAATGGTCATAAGTCACTTTTTTCAGTGCCATTGTAACTTTGAATGGTCACTCCATACAAGCAAAGTACCAGCAAAGGAGGGGAAAAAAAACTCCAGAGAAGTTCTTGAGACAGGAAGTCTAGTCCTACCAAGAATGTAATAAGGGTTAACGGAGAGGAAGTTCCTTTAAGCAACACCAGAATGTTTCCTTCCTGCCTTCTTTATAGGATTAGGCCAGTAATTTCTTCTAACAACTGGTTCTCCGAACTGCTTAGAATGTTAACTACCGGTTCCAGCAAATAGGTGCGAACTGGTAGAATCCCACCCCTGCGGGTATGGTGTTTTTGTAGTAATTTTCCTATATTTTTCTGGATTTTCACAAATGCTTGTGCAGAATGGGGAGGGCATTATATAAGAAGGCTTTAAAAGTTAGAAGCAAAACTTTAAAAGGCAGACTCTGATAAGAGATGGAAGGGTGACATATATAACTCATTAAAAAGGCATTTGGATGACAGTGGGAATACCGGCTAAGGGAGAGATCCTCTAACAGAATTCAGAACAGGCAACAAAGCCTTCAAATAGGAATCATTATTGTTAGATGCTGTTTACTTGCTATACCTGTCAGCATTGCAAGTTTTGAGAGATAATGGGATCAGAAACAAAATTTATCTGTTTCACTTTCCCCCCCCAAGCATATATTCTATTTCTGGGGGTTCTTAAGACAAGATGAAAGAATAACCCAGGATAAAGGGGAAAACAGAAGTACATAAACTAAGAACATTTGAAGATGATCTAGTTTTAATAGTTGAAAAACCTCCAGGAGGAGTAGGTATACTAACGAAGAAAATAATTTGGAGCATTAGATGGACTCAAAATTAATAAAGAGAAAACTAAACTATTAACAAAAATATGAATACAAAAGATAAAAAAGATTTTACAGGGAAAATTGGTTTTAGGATTTTTTTAAAAAACTTACACATGTGGATATTATTCTACCAATTAAGAATTTCACATTATTTCAGAATAATTGTATGAAGATGTGGGATGAAATTAAGAAATATTTATTAAGATGGAAAAAAATTATAATTGCCACTGTTTGGTAGAATTTCTGTGATAAAAATGAACATGTTGTTTAGGATGATATCCTATTATTTAGGATTAACTGAATTATTTCATAATTTTATATTTATATTATGATATGATAGTAAATATCTGCTGAAGCTAACCTCAAATAGCATTATATTTCATAATTTTATATTTTTTCCTTCTTGTTTTCTTTTCTTGCATATTTTTGTTTCTCTTTCTTTAGGTTTGCTTTCTACTCTATGCAAAAGCATAAATAGTCTATCTAATCTAATCTAATCTAATCTAATCTAATCTACACTTCTCCAACATGCTGATTTACTCCAGCAGAATATACTGAGGATTCTACCTGGATCCTAAAAGTCTAATTATCATTCTATGACCAGACAGACAAATGATTGCAAGAGAATAGCAAAAAGTTTTGCTTTACTGGTAATTGGTATCTGTATATACAGACTATTTGTCTCACCACAGGGGAAAAAAAGTAATGAATCATTGCTTTTGCTGTACCACTGACAAATAGACTACATATGCACTTTATGCATATGGAAACAATTGTGTTTTCTGTATCAGAGGAGATAACAATTTGAAAAGTGCTACAGTCAACAATATGAGTATTGGACAATAGGAAAGAACACAAAATAGTGGATAAAAGCAATACGAAATGCACAGCTCAGAAGATTTAATGTTTTTTTAAAAATCAACATTAATATGCCATCAATGAGCCATGTCACATTTCATATAGTTCAGGAAAAGTGGCTAGTTGCTGAAAATTGGATTTACTTGATACTATAATTTTACCTTCAGCAATAACAATTGACTTTGAAATATTTTTTGTTACCTTAGACTTCAGCTATAGTAGAGAAAATAAAAGTCCATTATCCTATTTGCATTATTTGCATCAATTCTTCAACCTTAATATTTCCCTCTGATCTCTTCCATTAGTATGTCACATGTTTTTTCTTTCTACAAATTGTCACATCTACTGTAGATTTCCTCCATATTTGACTCATTTTATCACATAAATGTCCCACATTTTCTGGATGCTGTTTTTCCCCTCCTGTTTTCTTGTCAGAAAAGCACTGAGATAAATTAATTGGACAGGTGTCATTTTATTAGTGGGGATTTGAACACCTTTCTGTCTTACTCTGACATACTAATCAGTAGAGTACTCTGGCTCTCATTCAGCACCCCTTTCCCTTGTGAGAAGGTCCTGTACATTGCACCTCATGCTCCTTTGCTTGACAGAGTGCACAGTAAGAGCACAGGGGTCACTATCTCAATCCCTATTGATTGCAGGTTCCAGCAGAGCATCTCTGAGAGATGACCATCCAGATTCTCTTTGAAGATCTCCAACAACTGCAAACTTCTCAGTTGATACTGATTGACAGTTCATACAGGCAGAAGGTTTCTCCAGGGATCTAATCAGAATTTTATTCCCCGTAGTTTCAAACAACTACTTCTGGTCCTGTCCTCTGGGCAACAGAGAATAACTCTATTCCCTTTTCTATGGTTCAGTCTTTCAGACATTTGATGATGGTTATCTATCTCCCCTCAGTCATCTCTTCCATAGACTAAACATGCACAATTCTTCACAGGGCTTGGTTTTCCCAGGCTACAACATCCAAATGGGGTCTGACCAGTAGTGGGATTAAAAAAAAAATTACTACCAGTTCTGTGGGCATGGCTTGCTAGGCGTGGCTTGTTGGGCGTGGCAGGGGAAGGTTACTGCAAAATCCCATTCTCTCCCCACCTCACTAACCTGCTTTCCAGCTCCATTCTCCTGTACAGGGCACCAAAGAAGATCCAGCCGAACAGCTGGGACTCAGGAAGCAGAGAAGAGATGGGGGTGGAGCCAGTCAGAGGTGGTATTTGCCGGTTCTCCAAACTACTCTAAATTTCTGCCACAAGTTCTCCAGAACTGGTCAGAACCTGCTGAATACTACCTCTGGGTCTGACCAAGGCACAGGTTGATTCTGTGCTATGTTATGACAGCATATGGCTTTTTAGCAGCTATGTCGTACTGTTGTCTCATATTTAAGTTGTGGTTAACAAGGACATCCAGGTTCTTTTCACAATTACTGCTGCCAAATCAGGTCTCCCTATGCAGCATTTGTGTCTTAGATTGTTTTGACATAGGTGCATTTTTTTCTTCACATTTCTGTTAAATTCCATAACTTTCCAAGGAAACTGGGTTAATCTAGAATAATGTGATTGAGAGAAATGCTATCCAAATGCTCACAAAATGGCTTCTTATAATTTATCCAAGGTCCTTGCCATGTGCAGGAATCTAGCCAACAGGTCTGTAGTTTTCTGGGCGCTCATTTTCTGAAGGTGGGCATAGCACTTCTGCTGTATTTAAATAGAGGTTAATTTCAGCAGAAGGGTCACACATATCCATTAAAAAAACCCACTAAACATCAAGCTTATTATAACATTATTTTAGAGATTTTAAAGCCTTTAAGGAATCCAGTTTGCCCCTCAGTTGCCCCCATGCCAAACAAAAAATGTTCAGGCATTTCCCTCTAAAACTCCCCCCTTTTGGTTTTGAGGGCAAAAAGACAACTGAGACAACTGAGGAAATGTGGATCAAGCACCTGCCTGTGACTTCTCATCCCAATCAAGTCTTTTTGTGGGATTTTGTGGCAGCTTTAAGGATATGTAGGAAAGTACTGTGTTCATGCCCTCAGGTATTCTGAGGTAACTTTTCCCATCAAACACAACTGTACTGTTTTTAACAGCAGAGGGAGTTATGTTACCAGATCTCCTCCTACATTTCTTCAGCATTTTGCATTGATGGGGTGGGAATAAAACATTTTTGCTTTTAATGTTGCTAGCATATTCTTTAACTAAATAACAACTTTCTGAAATTAGCAGAAAGCAGAAAATAAACCCCAGCAATGATGTCCCTGCCCATTTGGGGTCTACTTTTGCAGTAATAGTTGTACAGAGCTTGATGTGTGGCTCTTGAGTGTGTGGAATTTGTGCGCTGCTGTTGTCTTCCACCCATATTTTAACCATTGACTCTTCTGGGCTATGAGGAATGTGGTAGACCAACTCAGCTGAAAACAAATGCCTCTTCTGAGTATTCTAAGACTTGAGGGCATCCATCCATCCTTAGATTTCTGGGGTTGAATTACTATTTGAGGCCATAGATAAGTGAAGGCCTGAAGGTCACAGAATCCAAACAGTAGCCCTTACTCTCAATATCTGTTCAGATACTTTCCTAATTTGCAGAAAGATTATGAATCCTGGAGCTACCAAGACCAGGAGTCAGTAATCTTGCACAGGCACGTACAGAAACATATGTAGGGATTCACGTTAAGAGGGTTTTCCAAATGAACATCTATGTGTGGAATATTTCTTCATTTACAAAAAGGAGAAAGCTGCCCTAAAAATATTCAAACAATCCATCACAGTTTTACTTTAAAGTGAAAAAAATTGTGATTCAGCAAAATGGATTCCACTAGGGCATGAAAGGATACATAAATTTACTGAACCTACTAGTATCTGTCTTGAAGCATTTTTGGATTTTTTGTGCATTTTGTGCATGTACATTTTGTGGAGCTTCACTTAAATATATATATTTCTCTTCCCCCCCCGCCCCATACCTCCAGCTCAAACACACCCCAACCAGGCACCCAGATGAAACCTAGCTTCCTAATAAATGATAGCCATCCATTTACTCGGAGCCAAGCCGCACTAAAAGCCTCCAATACAGGAAACACAATGTTGCCAGCCAATCAAGACAAAAAAAGCCACAAAACAGACAGAACACCAATCAAGCAGAACACAGCAAACTCCAAGACCAATAAATACAGACCAAGACTTCCAACCAATCAGGATAAAGAAAAAAACATTCTAGCACAGCAGTAGGCTAGCACCAAATTTAAAACAGAAACGGCTGTGAAAGTCTGACTCACAGACGAACACTATACAGAAGTCTGATGATGGCAGATGAGATTCTTCCAAAATGTTGCTACAACTTTAAAAGCACAACTATAATGATGTGGGAAAATACCCAAACAAAGCTGAATACCATACATATAAATACCCATGAAAATTTAAGAATATATATATATATAGAGAGAGAGAGAGAGAGAAAGAGAGACAGAGAGAGAGAGAGGAGAGAGAGAGAGAGAGAGGGTATGTAGAAAGTGTATTTATTGACTGTGAAAGAGATAATGATTTGTCTTGTACATTTTAATGATGATTGTTTGATAACATGAATGATTGAATATAAATGACATTGATAGATGGCAGGACTACCTGTTTATCATTATATGAGTAATAATCCAGTTTAGTTCTCTGTGACAAGCTATGTTTCTCCAGAGATCTTTCAGTTTTGAGCCATGATAGAGTCATGATTCAAATCAGAAACATTTATGCACTTGCCCTATCGCTGAGGTATTGTGCCTTCCACCTTTTTTATGGTGAAGTTTATGGTGAGGTCATCAAAACCATTAAAAAGCAAAAGTCCAAAATCTTTTGGCCATGTGATGTGACACCTGGGAAAATATGCTATACTTCACTTAATCCTCTAAGGAAAGATTGAAGGCAAATGAGGTCCAGGCAGAAGGAGAACGTCATGGCTTCAAAATCTAAGGGACTAGTTTGGACAAAACTCAGCAACACTTTTTCGTATGGCTGTTCATAAAAATAGGATCTCCAACATGATCGTCAATGTCCTATGATGCCAACAAGAAGAAGAGGTTAAAAAGAAATGTGAATGAGTTAATGCCTTTTGTAATTGGCAGATCCAATATGAATGAAGGAATAGGTATTTTAGAGTATACAAATTAATCATGTTGATTGAAGAATGGAATTGCTTCTATTTTCTGAAATAAAAAAAACGGAGCATGAAAACCCCTTCTAATCATTAAAAATGCCTGATTATTCAATCCCAAAACATCTGAAAAGTTGGAGCGGACTATAATAATTGGGAAGAAGGAAAAATGTGCATTTTACCTTCACCCTAGTAAAAAGGATTTTCACAGATAGTTTTGAAACCTCTTTGGCCCCAGGATATAATAATATTTTATTGATGTGACAACACTAGAAAATATCACTTCCCACCTCCAGAATTTCACTAATTTCCTCTGTCTCACATTTGCATTTCTTTATGTTATAAAAAAGAGATGAGCAAATTTGAGACTTCCAGGAAGTGCTTAGCCACAAGTCAATAACCAGAGCCACACAATGCAACTCAATAGCTGGAAGTAGGGAAATCGGATAACAAATTATATTATTTTTGGCAGCACCAGTATATTCTCAGCTTTGAAATCTGTTTTCAGTAGAAGAATTTCAGCTGAACAAAACATTCTTGGTTTTTCCCATGTTGTTTTTCTTTCTTTTTTTTTGCTCTAAGTTTAAACTACACTCCCTAAATTAAATTGTTAAGTTTGGGAAAAGAGAGGCTGAACCAGAGCATGAGTGCAACAAATACTTTATTATAACAATAAAGGGCTGACCGTGCTTGCCACGCCTGGAACTGGCTCGCAGCAATCAGCAACTGGTTGGACCCCGCAGCCTGCTTTTATAGCTGGCTGCTGGGGAGAACCAACCAATGAGTGAAGGGAAAGGCACGCGCCCACGCAAAGGGACTGGACCTGAGTGAGAACTCCTAGAGTCCTCAGGACATAACACCCCTTCCCCCCAGATGCGAACATGCATAGTCCTTGAGGTAGGCAGGGGGCTTGTGTTGGCGCCCGGAACGGCGCAGCTCTGGAACACTGTCTGTCCGTTCAGGGTCTGTCTGGGAAGGCAGAGCTGGCAAAGTGTCACCAACGCGTCCTTCGGTTCGGGCATGCCCGGGACTCGTAGGGTTGGTCACTGGGGACGAGCTCCCGTAGACTGGGTCGGGCTGGTCAACCCTCTGGGCGCCGCTGTCCGAGTTCGGGCTGTCGGGAATGGCTGTAGGTGTGAACTGGTCGCTAGGCACGATGTGATTGTGGGGCGGATGAGGAGGCCCCCCTTCGACTGGTGACTCTGGATCCCTGCTGGCGAGGGTGCTGAGGCACCTCCGCAGTTGGTCTATGTGCCTTCTCCAGACGCGGCCATCCTCCAGTCTGACCCGATACGACCTCGGCCCGGTGATGGCTACGATCTCGCCCGGGATCCATAGGGGGTCTCCAGCGAAGTTCCTCGCGAATGCTGGCTCCTGTAAGATAAAATGTCTAACCCCCGATGAGGAAGCGAGGGGCGAGTCAGGGCAGTAATGTGGGTGAAGTCTGTCCAATACAGTCCTCAGGCACCGGCCCATCAGGAGCTCCGCTGGGGACTTATTGGTGACTGAACAAGGCGTTGAGTGCTGGCTCATCAGGAACCGCGAGAGTTTGTGGTGCCAGTCATCCTTGCTGAACCTAGCGAGGGCTTCTTTAGTGGTCCTGATGGCCCTTTCAGCCAACCCATTACTGGCAGGATGAAATGGGGCTGTGAAAATGTGGCGGATACCCAGGTTGGCAGCGAAACGGCTGAACTCGGTTGATGCGAACTGTGGGCCATTGTCGGAGACAATGGAGTCGGGTAGTCCGTGCGTTACGAACAGGCGTGTTAACACGTTGATGATTGCTAGTGTGGTGGTCGTGGATAGCTGTGCTACGTCAATCCATTTGGAATAGGCGTCCACGACCACTAGGAACATCTTCCCATGCAAGGGGCCGGCCAGGTCGATGTGAATTCTGGACCAAGGGGCACTGGCGCTTTCCCATCTGGTAGGGGTGGCAATGGGGGGGGCAGGACGGGATTCCTGGCAGATGTTGCAGGAACTTACCCAATTGACAACGTCCTCGTCGAGACCCGCCACCACACGTAGCTGCGTGCTAACGCCTTCATTCTCACGATGCCAGGGTATCCCTCGTGCAACGCCTCCATGACTCGGAGTCGCAGTGAGGTCGGGATGACCACCGAGTGCCCCATAGTAGACAACCCTGCAAACTGGACAACTCCTGCATGCGAGTCTTAAAGGGTGTGAATTTGTTTTCAACGTTGCCACCCGGCCACCCCCTCCTCACCCAGTCGAGCACCTGGGCGGCGTTTGGTCTGCCTTGGTTTTAGCAGCAATGTCAAGGGCAGTGATGGGTAGGTCCAACTGGGTGATCTCGAAAATAGCGTTGACAGGAGCGGGGTCTTCAGCCGGAGCGGGTAAGGGGCAGCGACTGAGAGCGTCGGCGTGGGACAGTGTTTTGCCCGGGCGGTGTATAAGTCTGTAGGAGTAGGCTGCTAGGAAGAGGGTCCACCTTGTCATCCCCTAGGGGAAAGGACTTGAGGGTCTGTTTGTCCCGGCCAGTAGGCCCAGGAGGGCTTGTGGTCCGTAACCAGTTGAAAAAATGGCCAAAAAGAAATTCGTGAAATTTTTTCACGGCTGCAACAGCTGCTAGGGCTTCCTTGTCGATCTGGCTGTAATTGCGCTCCGTGGTAGAGAGCGTCCTTGAGAAAAAGGCGATGGGAGCCTCGGCGCCATTGGGAAGTCTGTGACTAAGGACCGCCCCAATTCCAAAAGGGGATGCGTCAGCTGCCAGCACTAAAGGAAGGTTGGGGTCGAATTGGATAAGCACCGCCTCTGACGTGAGTAGTGATTTGACGGCGTGAAACGCCTGGTCTTCTTTATGCCCCCAGTGCCAAGGTGACTTTTTATCCAGTAATCTGTGTAGGGGTTCGGCTACTGAGGCTTTATGGGGCAAGAAGGATGCGTAAAAGTTCAATAGCCCCAAGAAAGCCTGTAGTTCAGTTTTGGAGGTTGGAGTGGGAGCCTCGTGGATTGCCTTAACCTTGGACTCCAGGGGGTGAATGCCAGAGGCGTCAATTTTATAACCCAGAAAGTCCACCTGTCTAGTGGCAATGGCACATTTTTCTTTTTTCAACTTGAGGCCATGCTGTCTGAACCTCTCTAACACTGCTCGCACTCTCTGGAAGAGTTGGGGTCTGTCCCTGGCCGAGACCAAGATGTCGTCGAAGTAGGGTACTGCACCAGGGAGGCCCTGCAAAATCCTCTCCATGAGGGATTGAAAAATACCTGGGGCAACACTTACGCCAAATTGGAGACGCTTGCATCGGAAGGCACCCCTGTGAGTGACAATGGTCTGGAGTTCCGCTGTTTGGTTATCAACAGGGAACTGCTGATATGCTTGAGACATGTCTAATTTAGCGAAAATGGTGCCCGGTTCGAATGTATGTAATAAATGCTGAATGACGGGCACCGGGTAAGCGCTAACTTGCAAAAATTTATTGATTGTCGTCTTGTAGTCCGAGCAAATTCTCAGGCTACCGTCTTTTTTGAGGGGTGTGACAATGGGCATCTCCCATTTGGTGAAATCTGTTGGCTCAATGACCCCCTGTTTTAATAGCTTATCCAATTCTGCATCACGTTTTGGCCGAATAGCAAACGGGACCCTACGCGGTTTTAGCCGGATTGGGACCGCCTGGGGGTCAACTGAGAATGAGATGGGGGTACCGTTATAACACCCCAGCTCCTCGCTGAACACGTCTGCGTAATCAGCGAATAAGGAGTCAGTGTCTGAGGTTGAGACAGCATGGACTCCTGTTAGCCCTAGGCCGAGATGGGGAAACCAATCGAGCCCCAATAAGGTGGGTAGATTGCCGTTAACTACCACTAGAGGTAGGTGGCCTTTAAAAGCTCTAAAACTGACAAGGAACTTGCCTCTGCCGATTACAGGAATGGTCTTCCCCTGGTAGTCCTTCAGGCTAAACTGGCATCTCTGGAGCCGGCTAGTGGATAGGCTTGGCTGGAGCCTCTTGAGGGTGTTCCATGAGATAATTGAGAGCGCTGACCCTGTGTCAACCTCCATGCGGCACGGTTTACCTTCTAGGGAAACGGAGAGAGAAATTTTACTAACAGTGTGGCACATGTGCTTGGCAAGGTGGTGCGTGCGACAGTTTAATACTTGCCTCTGTGGTCCCGAGTGCGAGGGGGGGTGTCTCTGTACTGCGCTCTGGGGGGCTTGGCAGACTCTCGCGATGTGCCCCCTTTTATGACAGTTATTGCAGGTGGCTCCTCTAAACTTGCAGGTGGCCCTCTGATGTGATCCCCCACAGGCTAGGCACAGGGTGATGTGCTTGGGTGGACCGATGTTTTCTTGTTTGGCTCCTACCTGCGACCGTCTGTCGTTGGAGAGGCAGTGGACGTCGTTTTCATCACTGATGGTTTCCTCTGCCACCACCTCTTCGGAGTGGACTGGAAGTGATGTCATCTTGGCACTAGGGCCCTGGATTTCGGAGGCTGAGTTCGTTGCCAACTCAGCTGCTAAGGCCTCCTCGACTGCTTGTGCGAGGTTGAGGTCTTTTTTTGGCGAGAAGGCGCCTTTGCAGGTGGAGGTCCTTGACCCCGCAGACTAGTTGATCGAGGAGCATGTCCTCCAGGTAGGTTCCAAACCCACAATGCAATGCTGCTGTTCTGAGAGCGGCCATATATTGATTGATGGTCTCCTTGCTCGATTGCTTCCTCATACGGAAGGTGAATCTCCGGGCGATCTGTGAGGGCCTGGGAGCATAGTGGTTAGTGAGGATTTCAAGTAACTCCGACCACGGAACGTTTTTCAGCTCACGCGGAGCCACGAGTGCCGTGGCAGTATCGTAGATGGTGGCTCCACAGTAGATTAGGAAATAGGATTTTTTCCGATGCTCTCCCGCATCCGCCAGGCCGACCGCATCGATATAATGATTAAAGCGGTTCTTATACGATTCCCACTTCTCTTCGTCTGGTTTGAACGCCGGGAAGACTGGATTGGAACTCATGGTGCTGGGACCGGCTGAGCTACCTGTGGAAAAAAATCTCTCTGGGGCAGCAGACACAGTTTTAGTGCCCGTGGTAGGCAAGTGATTTCAGCTCCGGAGAGGCTTTTTGCTATCCTCTCTCTCTCTCTGGGTTAACCACGTTTGGCTGTTAGCCGTTGGCGGCGTCTAGATTCGCGCCAGTGTGGGCGTCAGTGACTGTGCTACAGCGCTGTGCTGTGCCTTTTAGGTTTGAAATTCAAATGACAACCGTTTGAATTTCGCGCCTGATACAGAGCGGCTGCGGCTCGCAGCGCTTCACTTTCCCTGTAGCTGGGCTAACAAGTGGCTACAGACGCTTCTAACTTTCGAACCTGACCACTTTCTCTGGCTGAGGATCAGCGTTCGCTTCTCTTCGCTTGCTGACCGCTTTTTCTGTCGGCGGATCAGCGTTTGCTCTTTTTGTTTGCTCTTTTTGTTTGCTGACCGCTCTCTCTGGCTGCGGATCAGCGTTGCTCTTAATGCCGGCCGATCGCTCTCTCTGACTGCGGATCGGCGGCTAGTGACTCAGCGGTTGCATGGTGCTTCTGGTAGCCATCCCATCCTCGTCGCCAGTGTTAAGTTTGGGAAAAGAGAGGCTGAACCAGAGCATGAGTGCAACAAATACTTTATTATAACAATAAAGGGCTGACCGTGCTTGCCACGCCTGGAACTGGCTCGCAGCAATCAGCAACTGGTTGGACCCCGCAGCCTGCTTTTATAGCTGGCTGCTGGGGAGAACCAACCAATGAGTGAAGGGAAAGGACGCCCACGCAAAGGGACTGGACCTGAGTGAGAACTCCTAGAGTCCTCAGGACATAACATAAATATTAAATTCCACTGAAAACATTGGGCATTTCTTCTGAATAATAACCTATAAATTGATCCTTGGGAAGGTGTTGATAGTGCGTTCATAAATGATTAAGAGTCAAAAGTTCTTAAACACCCACTACAATTTTTTTCAGAATGTAGCAACCTATCCTGGCCTACCTTCTGTTCAATTTTTCCTTCATCCAAAAGTGGTTTTTCTTTCAATCCCTGCCTTGTTAGTCCTGTTTTTGCTATTGCCTCAGAGCAAGTGATGCTGCCAAAATGGAAAAGGATATAAATAAAGACATTCTTTAGAAGACATGGTGGACTCAAGCATGAGGCCTCTTGTAAAAAGCCAGAGGTCTTTTTGAGAGGCTACTTGACTTTATATTGTATATTTCTAGGATGAAAAAGATTAGCACATCTTTCTCACTGAACATCCCAGTCACTACATAATTGCCTGCTCTATTTTCCCAGCCAGGCATGTTTTTGCTAACAATGCTCTTCTACTGTACGTTTTGCTCAGCAAATCCTCCATCAGAATTCCCTCTCTCTCTCTCTCTCCCTCTCTCTTTCTCTCTCTCTCTCCATGCTTCAGCCAGATAACTTTTCAATATTTACTAAATTAAATTGGAAGAACACACACCTATAAGTTCCTGTAAAGAGAAGTATTATACTTCTGAGAGCTGTTCAACAACAAGCAAATGAATGGATTTAAGTGCTTTCATACTTTATGCAGTTTCTTTGCAATACTGAGCAAACAACAAAAGAATTAAAGGCCAATCATGTCTATTTGTTACACTTTTCTTTTGCCTATAATGGAAATCACAGTCAGTCTAGATTTCTCCAGTTAGTACAAACACACACACACACACACACATATTTCTGTCGGCTCATCCATTAAAGAGGGATCAAAGAACAAATCGACCAGGATATATCAATCCAGGTTCAAATGAACAGGCTCAAACCATCACATTAAACATCACAGAAGTATGTGCACCTACTGGTGAGGAACCATTCCTTCTCCCCCAACTCCCCAATGCTGATAATCCTGGACCATCTAGCCAGAAAGGTTGGAAACTACTGAACTAGATTAATAGCTATGTAAGAAAAAGGCTCTGTGGCAAATAGAGAGACTACATCAACCATTCTACATTCTGTACAGGAATTCTAAGGGGCCCAGTCCCAAAGAGAAGCGGAAATGATTCATTGCATTTCAAGACCATCTATGATTGGCGTCTTCTGATTGTTTAAACTAGTGGCATTCAATAAGAATAATCCTATAAGATCAGCTTTGTTATTCAGTAGACCTGAAAGAAGAAAAATGCTGAAGAAAGAAGGACAGGATGACTGCCATCACTTCCAGGTCTTTCATTAATATTTCCTGAAAAATACTCAATAAAGGCAAGAGCTTGAAATAAGGGACAAAGGTGAAGCTTTTTTTCCCTTTCAATACTGGTAATTAATTAATTCCCACTTTGCATAGGCTAATTGAGGGCAATCAGAGTATTGTGTGTCATTTCATCAAATGCTTTCCAAGTTTCCTTTCTTGACAGCTCTCTTAACCTACATCTTCTTTTGCTCAGTGGAACAAAAGGCTCGGCCCTTTGCTTCACTTCTAATGTTGACATTGTTCCTTGTAAGATTCATTTTTGATCTTTTTACAGGTGTCTGGTTAAGGCTTTGTTATTTATAAACTAAATTATCTAAATAGTGTTCAAATGCATACCAAATCAGCCTACACTTGAATCTACAAAAGGAAGGGGAAATACTAACCTGGGTTGCACAATGGGAAATTAACACCAAAAAAAGGAGAAAACTATGTCAAGGGAAGGAAGAGCCAAAGGCACAACAAGTCTTGAAGATTCCTGTTCACATTCATTATTAAAACAGCAGCTGGCCTGATAACACTAATTTATATCAGTGTTGTAGATGGATATAACATATAGTGTCATAGAGGGATGGAATCAAGTTCACATGAAGTGTTGACATCACTTTATAATGCCTTGGTAAGATCACACTTGGAATACTGCATCCAGTTTTAGTCACCACGATGTAAAAATGATGTTGAGACTCTAGAAAGAGTGCAAAGAAGAGCAACAAAGATGATTAGGGGACTGGAGGCTAAAACATATAAAAAAACGATTGCAGGAACTGGATATGTCTAGTCTAATGAAAAGAAGGACTAGGGGGAGACATGATAGCAGTGTTCCAATATCTCAGGGTCTGTCACAAAGATGAAGGAGTCAAGCCATTCTCCAAAGCACCTGAAAGCAGGACAAGAAGCAATGGGTGAAAACTAGTCAAGGAGAGAAGCAACTTGGAACTAAGGAGAAATTTCCTGACAGTTAGAACAATTAATCAGTGGAACAACTTGCCTCCAGAAGCTGTGAATGCTCCAGCATTGGAAGTTTTTAAGAAGAGATTAGACAACCATTTATCTGAAATAGTATAGGGCTTCCTGCCTGAGCAGGGGGTTGGACTAGAAGACCTCTAAGGTTCCTTCCAACTCTGTTATTCTGTTATACTTTTAAATATACCAGCATTTTTTCATGAAACTCAAAGCAAATTCCACGTAGTTCCTAACTAGCTATCCACCCAGGCAGAGAGCAGATCTCACCCAGTTTAACTATATTTATGGCATCCATATTCTTGAGGGGAAGGGGAATATTATACCATTGAATACCTTGCATACCTTGGCCTAGTAATTTTATACATTCATATTTGTGGGAAATTTCAGAAGAAACTAAATTTATGTTGATCAATTAATCATACTGAGATAATCTTGATTATTTAAGAATCCTAGGGTTGGAAGGGGTCTGAAAGTCTTCTAATTCAACCAATGCAGAAATTCTCAAACGATTCTGGACAAAGACCTATCCAATTTATTTTTTTTTTTTTAAAAAAACCCTCCGGTGATGGAATATCCACAATTTCAAAAGAGAGGCTTGCTCCATTGATTAATAGTTCTCATAGACAGGAAAATTCTTCTTAGTTTGTAGCTTTCATGGTAAAGCTTCCACCCATTGGTTCTTGTGTTACCCTTGGGGGGGCTAGGGAAAAATAAATCTACTCCCCTGTGACATCCATTCATTCATGTATCAGAAGTGTGCTTTCATGTCTCCCTCAGATTTCCCCTCTTGAAACTAAACACACTAAGTTCCTTTAGCCACTCTTCATAGGATTTTCGCCTTCCTTGCATCTTTGTCATACTTATCTACAATTTTTCCAAATCCTCGGCATCCTTTCTGCATTACAATTCCACATGTTGCCTCACTGGTGTAGCATAGAGTGGAACTATCACTTCTGGTGATCTTGAAACTACACAGATGGTCCTCTGTTAACAATCACTCATTCATATCACAGCATTGAATTGGTGGTACTTATAAAATGAAGTTCCTCCTTTTGTATCATTGAAGCAATGAGGCCTTTTTCTAATCTCCTGCATGTGATATTAACAGCTACTTCCAATTCCCTGGAAAAAAACACATGGTTGCTTTAAAGTTGCAAAAAGATATGGCTTTGGCCTTGAAAACAATTGCAGGAGACTGCATTATAGTACATATAGCCAAGCTGGCTAGATACTTGTAATTTTCTAATAAGGTCAGGAAATATTGGACATTCCTGGATGATAGATAACCGATGTAATTTATAGCTATAGATTTTCAGATGGTTTCCACATTCAGATCTTAAGCAGATCCATCCTTCTTTATCCTTTTCAATATGAACTAAAGTAGACAGATATTATCACTTTTATTGAGTGGAATCTTCCCAAAATTTACTGTTGAACATATATCCTGCAAAATCAGTAAAATTCCATAAATCTTTGGTCTCGTTGAGTTATAGACTGTTATAGGAATAAAAAAATAGTTTCTTTGAAAAGAATAATAAAAAAGTAATATTGCTTATAGGAAATAATAATAAAACTTGGAAACACATAAAAGATAATTTGGCTTGGAAGAAACTACATTTTTAGCTTATGATGACTCAGTTCACCTTCTTCCACCCATGGAATTGGCCCCAGAGCAACTCAGATGTCATTAACTAATTTGAAAAGCTGAGCATGTTTGGAACAAGTTAAGACTGGTTGGAAAACCACCAGCAACTCTCAGGGCTGCAGGTTTGATTGGGAAGCCAAAACAAAACAAAACAAACATTCCAAAAAGTAGAAAAATAGTGACCACTTTGGTGGGAAAGTAACAGTGTTCCCTGTGGCTTAGGCATTTAGTCATGCCAGGCACATAACCATGGAGATGCCTTCAGACAGCGCTGGCTCTTTGCTGGCACCGCCCCCTGGAGCCAAAAACAACTAGCAGGTAAGTGTGAGGGGAACATTTACCTTTACCTAACCTTTACCTCTCCCTATCTAAGGCAGGAGACTTTGTTTTATCCTGGACAAATGGGTGTTGTCCAAAATACTGTTTGCACAGTACTGCTTCCAAAGGAAGGTTGATTTTCACATTCTCCATATAAATTCCACAGAAAGGAACTGAGTGTTAATAAACCACCTTTGCTGTCATATACATTTGGGTATAAATACCCAGATTCAAGTGGTAAAATATCTCCCATTCTACACAGCTTTATTCTCCCATTATGCTTTTAGTTCTTTCTCTACATTTTGTTGCCATGAGTGAGGTGCAGAAACTGTCACTTCAGTTGACATCTCACCACTAGAAGAAAACTTGCATTCATTCCTAATCATCTTTACCCATCATCATTTCTTCCTCCACTACAAGGATTTTAACCCATCACTCAAAACATTTCATAAAATGAATCTTTCAAATTAAGCAGTGATTTACACTGCAGATTAGCACAAGACTTTTTAGCTCATTAGTAAAGAAGTTATATAGTAGCCAAACTTTAAATTAAGCACTGATTTCTCTGATTTCTTACTTCCAAACAGACAAATTCTAGAAAATTAGGACTTGTTTATCCAAATGCATTCTATCTAAATGTACAAAACCAAAGGCAGTGCGATGAATAAACGCTGTTCAAGAGCTGGAGTTTGAGAAAGGGATTTAGCTGTTGGTGTGGAACTCATAAACAAAATGACCAATCACAATCAGCATGTAGTACATCTACTATTCATGGAGGGAAGCATGCAGTGGGATACCTCAAGGTTTTGTCATGGGCACAATACTCTTCAATTTCTTGGTAAGTGATCTAGGGATAAAAGGGAAGCTTTGCAGACTACAGAAGTTGGGGGAATAACAACAACAACAACAAAAAACTTTAGAAGATAAAGATCCACCTGATCAGAAATCAGATGAATCTTGATAGACTTGAACATTGGGCCCCATCCCAACAATGCAATTCAGTAATGAGAAGAGAAAAGCAAGGTCCAGCAGTTAGGTGAGGAAATCTAAATGTGCAGGTATAGGACAGGCAAGCTATCTCAACAATAGTAACTGTGAGAGGAATCTGGTAGAGTATCACTTAAGTAAGAGCCAGCAGTGTGCTGCAGCTACCAAAAAAAAGCCAATGGATTCCTAGCCTGCATCAACAAAAAGAGAGTTCTGATCACCATGATGCAAACACAATATTGAGACCCTAGAAAGAGTGCAGAGGACAGCAACAAAGATGATAAGATGTCTGAAAGCTAAAACTATATGATGGATGTTTGAAGGAGCACCTGAGGGCAGGACAGGGAATAAGGGGTGGAAAATAATTCAAGAGAGATCCAACCTAGAACTAAAGATAAATTTCCTGACAGTAAGAATAATTAATAAGTGGAATGGCTTAACTCCAGAAGTTGTGAGTGATCCATCACTGGGAATTTTAAAGAAGAGATTGGACAGCTATTTTTCTGAGATGGTATAGGAGCTCCTGCTTGAGAAGGGGTTGGACTAGAAGACCTCCAACATCTCTTCCAATTTTATTATTTTATGTTCTGTGTCCCAATGTTAAGTAAAGCAAGAGCCAGCAGCTGTTGGGAAGCAGATGCCTTGAAAGCTGGCTACAGAAAAATTCAGTCAAAATCCTTTTCATTCCCCTTTTCAGGCATAAGTTGGTCATTTAAAGATGGTGTGTCCTCCAAGTCAACTAATTAACCCATTTATTTAAAGCAAAAAAGAGTGTGTGTTTGTCTGCATAATCCAGAGTTCTGACCTTTTCATTGCAACCAAAATTTGCCATCTTTGGTGCCAAAGGGCCTCAAACCCATTTCTATGATGGTTGTTTGGCTTGTGATCCATTTTGTGGCTTGAGGATGAGGCTCTATCAAAGGATCTCCTGCATTATTGCACCAAGGAAGGCTCTGCTCCAAGGGTCTTCAAATTTGGCAAGTTTAAGACTTGTGGACTTCAACTCCCAGAATTCCTGAGCCAACATGACTGGAGGAGGAATTCTGGGATATGAAGTCCACAAGTCTTAAAGCTGTCAAGTTTGAAGACACCTGGTCTACTCAATCAGCACTCAGGGATTCTGACAGTTGCATTACTTGATTTTCAATTAAAGGAGTAGAGCAGAAATGATTGTGTGGCTGAACTCCAATACTTTACAGCATAAATTATTTGACCATAATATTACTGTAGAATATAACCTACTTTTGTGTTTCACAGTGACCTGAAGAAACATTTGTTGTATTTCAAACAAAATTGATAAATACCTAAGAAATTATCTTAGGGGAAAAATACTTTCTTATTTGGGGATCTTTGTCTGCAATTGGTGTCACCCAATATTGTGTTATTTTTGATACTTGAATCTTGAAAATAAGCATAGCAATGACTGCCATAGATTTGCCTTCTTCTTATCATCCAGGATGCTGCTTACTCTTGGCATCTTCTCTTCTCCCCACCTTCCACCTGCCTATAACACGCCTTATCCTCTGAGAGGAGAGTTATGATAGTAAGAAGAGCACAGTAATATCAATGGCAAAATTAGATGGTTTCTTCAACCAATTAGAGTGAAAGGTAGTATTAGCAAACAAGGTCAAAGAAGGAAATCATAATAGCAACTTCAATATGCCTTCGAAAAATCAAGCAGTGTTCCAATACTGAAAACATTGGTCTGCAGTAAAACAAGAGGTTCTATTTGATATCGGAGAGCCAGTTGGATGTAATTGTTAAGATGCGTTGTTAGAAACCCAGAAACTGTGAGTAGTCCTGTCTCAAGCATGAAGCTATCTGGGTGAGCTTGGGCCAGTCATTCTTTCTCAGCCCAAAGAAGAAGAAGGCAATGACATACCACTTCAGAAAATCTTGTTCAGACAATTGCCAGGAGTCAAGTGTGACGCAAAAGCACAAACCAATGATATAGAGCTCATTGAAATTGTACTACCTCTCAACAAACACCTGCTGTGCCTGTTGTTCTTCATTTTTAAAACAGGATTTATATCCCTTTTAAACATGATAGCAATTTTAATGATCAGCTTTCATAAAAAGGCAATGCATTGCCATGATTAAGGAATAGATTAGCACAACAGAGACTCAAGTTCCAATCTACCCTCAAAGAGCAGATCCCCTTGGGTGACTTTGGGCCAGTCCCTTTTTTTCAGTCCAGCCTCTTAGAGTTTGTTGCTTTGGGGGAAAATGAGAGAAGCACAGCTATGAAGTCTGTCTTGAGTGAAGAGGTGGAATGTAAAGCAGATAAGTCAATAAATAAGACCCTGTGTCATTTCTCCTCTAAGAAAATCCAAGTAATTAAATGTTAAACCAAATGTTGACTTGCTAGATGACCCATCTGAGTTCATGTGCCTGATCAAGTTTTTTTAAATAAACATCATCTATTGTTTTGGAAGCTGAAGACCACCTCAAATTTGAAAAGAGAAGTACTAAAATCACACTGTTTCACTCTTGAATGAATAAATGTTTCTTCTCTGTTTATGCACGTGTTTGGCCAGAGAAACAATAAATCCCCTTTTTGCTCAAAATGGATAGCAGGAAATATCATCAGATGCAAAACTTTTTTTAAAATCAAAACCACTCAATAGATTTGAACAAAAGCTTCCATTTTGTTCATCAGCAGATCATTTTCCTGAAAGGAAGCAAAAGCTAAGTCACAATAGGGGCAATCACACTGATAGTTTTCCATCATTCCAGAGTGCTGTTGATGAGTGGGGCACTGGTAAGGTTGCTCTCTCTCTCTCTCTCTCTCTCATGCCCTCCCAGATGTGTTGCAATTAAGTGTCCACATTTTCACCTGTCTGAAATTTATTCAGCCAAAACTATTTAAGGGGTTTTTCAAAACTGTAGTCACAACACATTTGGAGAGGAACAGGATAAGAATGGATGGCATTTTATTAAGTTATTAAATTTAGTGGGCCGGTGTATGTTTTAAGAAAATAAATACCTCAGAAATTATCTTAGGGGAAAAAAGACTTTCTCATTTGGGGATCGTTATGTGCGACTAAAAAAAGAACACACCTGGTTTCACTTATGATAAAGGAATTAACAAATATTTGGCTATAGAAATACCGTCTTTGACTTAAAAATAAACTTGGATCATAGAATCAGACATGACTTTCTATAATTTGTAGTATAATAGAGTATGTCATTGTATTTACCCATTAAACAATTAGGCTTTTTCTTCCTATTGAATGTTTTGATGATATTTTTGATCATTGTATTATCCTTGTTGCCTTGTGGTCAATTAAGCAAAGGAACATTAATAAAAGAAAAAAGCAATTAAAGATGAGAGCACTGTGGTTCTACAACTGCAGTATTCCTGCTATTTGAGAAAAGGACATACCGTATTTCCCCATGTATAAGCCACCCCTTTTTCCAAAATTTTCAAGCCCAAAAAGTAGGGGGTGGCATATACAAAGCAGGTACACTTTTTATACGTGAAAAATGCATAAAATAATAAAGTAGGAATAAACTGGTTTTCCAGCAGTATGCTATACTTTTTGTAAAAATTGTACGTGATGATACGATTACGAGTGCGAGTACGAGTAGCACGCGATAGAAATGCATACGCTAGGCATCGGCCTGAATGCTTCGTTCCTACTCGCCCGATGCGAGATTGCTAGCGTCGCCCGCACCGCTTTCGGCGTCATGACCGAAGTTGTAGATCTAGACGTCGAATTTTGTTTCTTTGTAAATTTTCTTTCTTCATAACTTGTTTCTCTAATAAAATATTTTTTTCAAAACTTCACAGTCCAAAAATTGGGGGGGTGGCTTATACAAAGGGGGTGCTTATACATGGGGAAATACGGTAAATATACATTTTATGACAAGTATTGGTAGAAAAAATGGCATAAGCCAGTTGCGGTAACTGAAGGTTTTTATCATCTAATATTGGCTAATATTTTGTTCAATATTGGTTCCTGAAGAGCAAAAATGGAACATAATGTCCTATCTGGGTAGGGCTGTTTGGTTTTAAAAACAAAGTTAATTATGAACATAACTTCCTTATACTGGGATCACTTGCCTTAACCTTGGCTGAAACTTTCAGCTGAATTTCAGTGTCAAGCAGAATAAATACCATTACAAGAACCGTATTCCTTTGCTCTTTCTTCTTCCTAATAAATGTTTTATGAACTTCCCAGCTGCACTAATGCTAACAAATTGCTGGGCAATGATACCAAGGCTAGGATTTGAACTTAAGAACCTAGGCAATTAAACATCTATCATGCCAGGAGAAATATCAGACAATCCTAATAGTGTGTGCCCTTTTTTTCCCCTGCTACAGTAATATTACTCAAGAAATCATGTATGCACATCTCCCCAACGATACAGTACATAATTCTCATGGGACATACCTCCTGCCTGAAGAAGACAAGTGGAGGCCACAGGCACTGTTGACAGCTGACCTCAGTTGTTGCCTTTAATATATTTGCAGATAAGACCTGCTACCTGTATCGGAGATGGGTAGCATAAAAATTTAGTTAGCTAGCTAACTAATGAACTAACTAATTAACTACCTAAAATAGCCCATCTGTTGATTATGGGATTAATTATGTGGAATTAATTGTTATAATTTATGTTAAATATTCCCACTAAGGACTCTTTCTCTCTGTGAAGCCACTTCCATGCCCTAAAGTTCTTTCCATTCAGAATCAGGGGAAGCTGATTCCGTAAGAAGTCTCTATATCAAGTTCGACATGAAAACTTCTGAAATGTTCTCAGATGAGCAACTCACCTGTCAAACTAACCATGGCTGGTGGCAATGTCGGAAATATAAATCATCATCTTCTTTTAACGATCCTATAATCCCTTGTGGGGTGGAGTCTGGGCAACTGAATGGAGCTGAGTGTTTACTGGCCAGATGCCCTTCCTGTCACCAATGAGGAGTTTTGTTCAGCAGATAAATCCTCATTGTGCCCAGAGAGAGAAATATCTGCCTCTACCTAGGATCAAACTCAAAGCCTCCTGATTGTGAGGCGAGAGCTCCACCTCTCGGCCACTGCACCACTTAATATTGGAAATATAAATGGGGTAGTATATACAAGATGGAGTATTTTGCACTCAGGCAAATTTATCCTAACTGGCTTCTCTAAAACAGGGGTCCCCAACCCCTGGTCTATGGACCGGCACTGGGCCACAGTATGCCAGAAACTGGGCTGTGCAAACAAGCGAAGCCCCATTCGTGGAATGCAGGCAGCACGTGAAACCACATTCCCTCTGGTCTGCAGATAAACCTCTCTTCATGGAACCAGTCCCTGGTGCTTAAAAGGTTGAGGGACACTGCTCTAAAACTTATTCCAACATTTCCTACATGTCTAATATGGATTTTGGAAATGTTTTCTCCTTTTTGGTCAACATCTGCATTTGTTTTTATTCCTGTAATGGAGCCTAAGAATGCTTAGCTACAGGCAACACTGATACCATTATGACTGATTTTGTACTTGGGGATCTGGCTACATAATTTCTTCACTTTCTGAAAGATATGCCCTTAACTCTGGAACCAGCCTACCCTTCAAACAACTGTGAAGACTTCAGTGATGTATTTAGGGGCATTTGAAAATTTGGCTACCTGGTGTTACATTGTTCTTCTTGTTGTGTGTAAGTTTGTGAGGTTTAGGTTATCATATTTATATTTCAGAATATAGGTATGGCTTTTATGATGTTTCATTATTTCTGAAAACATGACTTGGACCCAGGGGTGGGATTCTACCGCTTCGGCTCGGTTCTATAGAACCAGTAGCACTGAAGGGCAGCAGATACCAGTTCAGTGCAATAATCTTCTGATTGTCTGTTTGGCCCACCTGCCCGCCCGGGCTCTTGGCTATCCTTTATTTCCTGCTTTTTTTTGTGAGGCACAGACTGAGGTTGAAAAAGCAGGAAAGAAGAGGAGTTTTCCCCTTGAGCAGCACTTGTCAGCTGTCCAGCTGGCATAGCTCTTGGTTTTTTGGAAAAGTTATATACGTGCGCGCAGTATGCATCAGGCACATATGTACGCAAATCACACTCTTTCTGAACCGGTAATAACAACGTTTGAATCCCACCCCTGCTTGGAACCCTCAGAAATGGAACAGTTTACACAGGGGTGGGATTCAAATTTTTTAACAACTGGTTCTGTGGGTGTGGCTTAGTTGGTGGGAGTGGCTTGGTGGGCATGTTATTGGCTGGGTGTGGCCAACTCTACATCACTCACATTGAGGCACACATCTCCTTGCCTGGCCTCTCATGACTGTGGGGATGCTGCAACAGTCGTAAGTGTGAAAAATGGTCATAAGTCACGTTTTTCAGTGCCATTGTAACTTTGAATGGTCACTCTACACAAGCAAAGTACCAGCAAAGGAGGAGAAAAAAATTCCAGAGATATTCCAGAGACAGGAAGTCTAGTCCTGCCAAGAACGTAATAAGGGTTAACAGAGATGCAGTTTCTGTAAGCAACACCAGAATGTTTCCTTCCTGCCTTCCTTACAGGATTAGGCCAGTAATTTCTTCTAACAACTATTTCTCCGAACTGCTTAGAATGTTAACCAGTTCTAGCGAATAGGTGAGAACTAGTAGAATCCCACCCCTGACTTTATAAGCCAAAGTAATAATTAACTAAATATTTATGCAAGTAATCTTAGCTCTTGCAACAGTGTGAATAGCTATTGCGCAAAGCTGTCTCAACAACAAATGAGCATGCCACATGCAAGGACCAGAGGCTGTAAATAATAGACAAAGAATATCTTCCATCTTTTGTTGACTGGAAGCTGCTACCCTGGCATCTTTGTAGATTCCAGATGGAGAAATCCTCCAAGTGAAAAATGTAAGTTGATAGTCCACTCATTAGGTATGGTAGCTGTCCAGAAATCTAAAGTATTGCCATGGGATACATGTCAGTGTGCTTTATGGCTGTTCTATGAGAAGAGAGGTTGCAGGTAGATTAGGATCTCTCCTTGATTTGCAATAGACCTAACAAGAGTTCCTGATTCTCTGTTACTTAACAACTGCAGCAACTAAAAGATTTATTAAGGTTGCTGGAATAAATACAGCTTGAAGAATATTTTTTTTGTTAGGAGTTGCTTGGAAAGGGACTACATAGAGTTCTAGCACTGAATACCAAATCATGAGCAGATGTTAGAGGCAGGCAGAATTGCAATGATCTATCGTACCTGGTCATTAAGCCACAATTTTGTATTTGGGTCAGTTTGGTAGACTATATTTTTCTAGCAGAAGAATGAAACAGCTCCCGAAAATTTGGAGCCTAACCAGAAGAGGAATATATACAAGTTCATTCTCAAAGTCCTTTTTTTCTCTGTGATCAGACATAAAATGGAAACAACAGTAACCACGCTCAGATTCATAGTAAAGAATAAGGCACCTTCTACAATAATTAAGGGAAACACTTGCATATTCTTGCACATTAGAGCCCTTTTAATACTATTATCGAGGTATGCTATCAAAGAATGATGTGTAGGTATGAACATAAGAGACCAGAAAGCTGATGTGAACAGCATAATTTGCATCATTTGCATAATGGTCCAATTACACTAATAATGCAAACAGTTGATGTCATAAAATAAGGTAAAGTAAATCCTCTGTAGGGACTACTTTGAAGGCAGTGGATTTTTTTTCCTTTTTTTTTTCAGGGAGATTATCTGGGCAAGATCTGGCTGGTTGCAGCCAAGTCTCCCAAATTGATTTTTGCTAAATTGAGGCTTTGCTGTACTACAGCTGTGCAACAATTCCAATTTACTTTCAGAAAGGTCCTTCCGAAAACAGAGAATTACGAATTAAAAGATGTGGCTGCCATAAAAAGTTGAATAGGTGTGATATTCATGCTCCTCCATGCTCCAAAACAATGTCTCTCAATCTTAACAACTTTAAGATGTGTGGACTTCCCAGAATTCCTCAGCCAAGAAACATACATTTTAAAGTTTCCAACGTTGAAAAACATTGCTTTAAAGAAACTTTTTGGAATGGATTCTAAAGCACTACCCAGCAGTTAAACATTGGTAAAATTTGACACTTCTACATATTTTGTTAGTTTATGAAGTGACTCTGTGTACACAGAGTGCAGCTTTGTATGTATGGCAAACCGAATTTGATCAAAATCTATTTTATGTAAAGATGTTCTTTGTATATTGGCTAGCAGTCTGCCTGGTAAAAGCATGTTTGGTACATGAAGCTAGCAGCCTATAACCTCTCACATGAAGGCTATTTGTGCTAAACTGAAACTGACGTAAAATGGACACATTGAAGTAACAATATCACTTTTGTATTGTCAAAATCTCCAACTTTGGCTTTGCCCTTGTATTCAAATGATGAGAATTTTCTAAAGGTAATTGCAGGTCCATTGTGACTGCAGAAAAAACAGTGCTTCCCAGATATCTACAAACACACATAAGTTGGTTTGTTGGGTCCTTGCAGAAAAGTTAATGCCTGTATAATGCTTCAAAGATGTGAATTCTTCATGGATTTCTGCAGAACCTGATATCATTTCTGTAGAGCTGGCTGGGGAATTCTGGGAGTAGTAGTCTAAAAGTCTTAAAGTTGCCAAGTTTGGAGACTCCTGCTTCAGAGCAAAGTCAGTGGGGGCAGGCAACCCAGTAGGGGAAAGGATGTTTATGGTTGAACACTCCAGGTAGGGTCTATGACAATTTGCCATGGCCAACTCACCATGCCCAATTGGCCATGGCCAACTCACTGTGGCCAACTCACCACAGAATAACTCACTGTAGGACAAGAGTTACACTAATATTAAAGACATAGTGGAACAGAATCATTAAACAAAGTTGGCAAAAGAAGGGACAGAAGAATTGTGAATGACAAAAACTAAAATATATATTTTAAATTTATTTTAAATAATTAAATAGAATTGTTAACTTGTCCCACAGTGAGTTGTCCCATGGTAAGTTGGCTGTGCTGAGTTGTCTTGCAGCAAGTTGGCCATCGTGAGTTGGCTGTGGCAAGGTGGCCATGGCAAGTTGGTCATGGCGAGTTGGCCACAGTGAGTGGCAAGTGGTTCCATTCCATTCCAGGTAATACTTGAACATGTTATATTAGCTACCATAATATTGTGTGACTGTGTTTGAAAGGCATGGATTCAAGACTGGATAAAAGCTTTTGTAATTCTTTATCTAATTTCAGAAGATGGACAATGCAGTATTTTTAATAGACTGTTCATTTTAAATGCTGCAGCTACTGAGCTTGATGGAAAAAAAAAAGGAACCTGTGAGAATCTGCGTATATTGCCAACTGTGAGATGCATGTGATCAATTCACAAACCTCAACAGTTGGTGTGTTATCTATGGCGCCCGTGAACTCTGCCATGTCTCACCACGTCTTATAGCAGCAAGTGAGAATAAAAACCCAAAGCTGCTCCTGAGATTGACAGCTGCCATTTCAAGCTATCTCAGCTTTTAAGAAGAAAAATCACAAGTGTCAACCTCTATGGATCAATTCCACACTAGAATACAAGTGAATCAAAGTAGATGGGTTAGAGGAAGACGTGTTTTGCTACAGATTTGTTCCCAAAGAAGTTTATAATGTCATGATTGAAATGAAAGATCATTTTCAACCTTTTTAAATGGTTCTAATAATATTTCTAGGTTTTGTGCTATATTAAGATTATTCTGCAAATCAAATGGTTGCTTTAATGTTGCCTTTGTTTTCTTTTACACAGCTTGCTGAATAGTATCCATATAACAGTATTGTGGCAATTCACCGCCAAAGGGAAAAGGAGAAATCACAATCTGCTAGGAAACTAGGATGCAAAGTCTTTGCTAATAGGGAGCAGGTTGCGCTGATTAAAACCACCTGGTTTTAAATAGGGCAAAAAAGAGCCAATAAAAACAGTCACTTGTGAATTTTGTATTTGTCTGGTACAACATATCTTTCAGAAGCTAAAAATGTTGACTTCTGCTAGTGGGTGATGGTCTCTATGGATTCCCATTGCTTTTTTATTAAATAAATGCATCATAGAAATAGCTGAATCCAGCTGTAGTATTTTATATACAGTGATACAGGGAACAAATGTTAAGAGAGTGATAAATTGGTGGATACACAATCTTACTAAGTCCTCTGAATTAGCTTGTTATTCTCAATTTCAGAGAAAGATACCACCTTGTCACTAATACAAAAGCAAGATTCAACTATCTAACTACTTTTGTATAAAGAATAGGGAGCAGATAGGGATCAGTCTTCAGAAACATATAGATGTTTTAGGTTGTGTTCTAGACATGTTACTCAAAATGCACCTTCCAGCCACTTTAGAAGACAATCTGGGTTTTCCTGGGTTTTGATGGGGTTTACAAAATTTACAGGAACTTGTAAAAATGTGTAGGGGTGTACAGTTATCCATTTGAAAACAGAGCATTCAAAGAATTCTAGAAATTCCCTTTCCATGCTGAACATATTATGCCTTTTTGAATTTGGCTGAACATTTTCCAGAAAATTCAGAAAACTGGAAATGATTTTAGGTATTCTGGGCAATGTTGTGTCTTCTTTCATCATCAAATTTTTAGCAAATGTAAAATGACTGTCAGGTAATTATTTGGGCAGAAAAACACATAAGGTTATCTTCTATATGTTTTTATGCCCAAATAATGTGGGCAGAATTAGGTCAGCAAGAAATGCAATATTTTTTTAAAAAAAGATTGCATTAATTTTGTATGCAGTCTTTCAAACATGCTGAATTGGTACCCATCTTTACAATTTTAGAAATAGTTCAAGATGGATATTAATGCAATCCATGAGTTAAATACAGCGACAGATTCTATTTGAGTAGAGAGCGAATTTGCTTAAAAAGGAATAATTGATGGACTTCCTTTATAACCCCATTCTCATTTGATTGAAATCTGGAACTAGGTCTTATAAAAGACCCGAATGCCATATGTACCTCCTAATTAGCAATAATACAATTATTGACTCCAAATAATACCATTTATCACATTTACCATACTTATATTGATATGCCAATTAATTTTGCTATCTTTCCTAATACTATTATTTGAAATCTGCTGCTTAAGCCATTTAAAAAAAATCAATTCAGTGGGAAAAATGGAAAACAAAATTAGCAAAAACAGAAATATTAATATTGTTGTCAAACTTTGAACTTTGGATATAGCATCCAGAACAAGCTTTGAACACAGCATCCAGTTTTTATTCATATTACAGAGATGTTGCAATATGTTTGCATATATTATAGGACTCTCTTTAAATGAAACGGAAATCCTTGTTTTCTAACTGACTCTCCCACTTCTCTCTAGACAAATATTTTTGCCTGCAACGTTGATTAAGGCCAAAGCATAACAAATATCATATCAGAAGCATATACGGAGTACAGAATTGAAGGGACTTAGAGGTCTTTTAGTCAAATCCCTGCTCAAGCACAAGACTGTATACCAACGGCTGTTCAGTCTCTTCTTCAAAATTTTCAGTAATGGAACACCCACACTTTCTGGAGGCTAATCCTTCCACTGCCAGGTAATTTCTTCTTATGTCTAGATTGAATCTGTCTTCGATAAGCTTCCATTGGATATTCCTGTCTTGTCTTCAGGTGCTTTGGAGAATAGGTTGTCCCTCTCTTCTCTGTGACAGCCCCTCATCTATTGGAAGGTTGCTATCATGTCACCCCTACTCCTTCTGTTCTTTAGACTAGACCAGGGGTGGGATTCTACCAGTTCGCACCTATTCGGTAGAACCAGTTGTTAACATTCTAAGCAGTTCGGGGTTGTTAGAAGAAATTACTGGCCTAATCCTGTAAGGAAGGCAGGAAGGAAACATTTTGGTGTTGCTTACAGAAACTGCCTCTCCGTTAACCCTTATTACATTCTTGGCAGGACTAGACTTCCTGTCTCAGGAACTTCTCTGGAAGTTTATTTCCCCTCCTTTGCTGGTACTTTGCTTGTGTGGAGTGACCATTCAAAGTTACAATGGCACTGAAAAAAGTGACCTATGACCATTTTTCACACTTACGACTGTTGCAGCATCCCCACAGTCATGAGAGGCCAGGCGAGGAGATGTGTGCCTCAATGTGAGTGATGTTGAGTTGGCCATGCCCAGCTTATAACATGACCACCAAGCCATGTCCACCCAGTCACATGACCACCAAGCCACACTCACCAACTAAGCCACGCCCACAGAATCAGTTGTTAAATAAAATTTGAATCCCACCCCTGGACTAGACCTACCCAGTTCTCTTAATCGTTCATCATATGGTTTAGCTTCCAGCTTCTTGATCATCTTTGTTGCTGTTTTTTGCACTCTTTCTGGAGTCTCAGTATCTTTTTCTTATTGTGGTGATCTCCTGGATTGTTCAAAGAGACTTTAGCACACCTCAGCTTGGGGTGATACACTTCTCTTTGATATAGACACCATGTGCTTGGAGATGGGGTTATCCCTCAGCTATTTTCATTGGCATTGTAGGATAAGGGTTCTTTAGATATACTAGTCACACACAAATGCTCTTCCAGAGACGGCAAGTACAGGTTGAGAAGGAAAAGAAAAGCAATGCATCTCACTTCTAAGAAGTATAGGAGCATGACTTCACAAACCACTTCAAGGAGAGATTTTACTCAGGTTTTTTATACAAGCACCCCCATAAAAGTGCAGGCCTAATTAACAGACCAATATTGTTTATTTAAAACATATGAACATAACATGAAAATAAGACAAGCAACTAGATTAATGAATATCTAGTAGCACTAATATTTACATTATCACAAGAAAGCATTTTATTAAGCAGTTCTTATTAAGAAATTCAATGAATTTATTCAATAAATACCAGACAAGAACAGGTGGAAAAATGAAACACGATCACTATCAAAAAATCAGCTCCAGGAGACCAAATCTGGTGCAAACGGCTTCATATTTCAGGAGATACGTAACATAAGAAGCCTGCCACCATTCCCTCACCCCATCGTTTGTTTGTTTGCTTTCTTCCTTCCTTTTGTCTTCCTTCCTTCCAATGAAAAGGTATTTTCTCATTTTTTTCTTTGGCTCCATCAAGATAGATAGATAGATAAATAGATGATAGATAGATAGATAGATAGATAGATAGATAGATAGATAGATAGATAGATAGAAGATGGATGGATAGATGGATATAGATATATAGATGATGATGATGATAGATAGATAGATAGATAGATAGATAGATAGATAGATAGATAGATAGAAAGATAGACAGACAGACAGACAGACAGATACAGATACACATACATATACACATACACTCATGCACACACACACACACGGACACACACACACCAGGAAAAAAACAAAAAATAAACCCTCCTCTTCAAAAACAAAAAAACAAACCCAGTCACATTTTTTTTTATTCATTAATACATAATGAATAGTGGCTACTGAATTCTGAAAATAATGACTATTTTATTCATGTGACTGAATTTGCATTACTTGGTTGCCTATGATCAGAACAAAACTGGAAAGGAACTTTACTTTCCTGAAAAATGAATGTTCTAGATTTCTTAGATGCTCCTGCAAATGAGTTACACTTTCTTAAAAAGACATTTCTCACAGTAGCCAATGCTTACAATCAAACCCTGAAGTCATCTAGTGGCTGGAGGGCAAAATATGTGAGGGAAATAATGTGAGTTCTTTAATTCACATTCAAATGAAAGTCTGAGGTTTTGTTATGAGTGATTCAGTCCTAATGAATGATTGAAGGCAAGTCGATTAAAGATAATAGGAATTAATTCCAAATCAATGACACACAATTTCTGCCTTAATAAGGCGCTCAGTAAGGTGCATGCTTTATGTATACATGCATAATGTCTATATTGAGGTCTGTACATTTTAAAAATATAATACATATTTTTAGTCAAAATATATAGACAGATTCAGTTTGGTGTGCTGGTTAGGGCATCAGGCTAGAAACTGGGAGATTGTAACTTCTAGTTCTGCCCAAGCATGAGGTTAGTTGGGTGACCTTGGGACCAGTCACTCCTTCTCAGCCTTGGGAAGAAGATAGCAATAGCACTTAGACTTATATACCACTTCATAGTGCTTTACAACCCTCTCTAAATGGTTTACAGAGTCAGCATATTACCCACAACAATTTGGGTCCTCATTTTACTCACCTCAGAAGGATGGAAGGCTGAGTCAACTGGTGAGATTTGAACTGCCAAATTTAAGGCAGCCGGCAGGCAGCAGAAGTAGCCTGCAGTACTGCACTCTAACCACTGTGCTATTGTGGCTCACAGATAATGGCAAACCACTTTTGATCAAGTCAACGGTTGATTCAAGGGCATAAAAAACATAACAAAACTGTGAATTACCAACACAAATACTCCTAATACTTTTACACATGATTTCCATATTCTTCCCCTCTTTTCAGTACTCAAGACAGTTTCTAAATAAGGATGTAGCTGTATTAAGGACAGGTCCTTTCTATGACAATGACAAAAATGCATTGTGAGATTTTAGAACATAGATAATAGGACTGGAAGGGACCTCTTCTAGTCAGAAGACCTTATAGCATCCTGTTCATTTTAAAATCAAGTCCTTCTGCAATGCATATAAAGGATACTCTTAAAAATGATCCCCCAAAAATCTGAAAATCTGAATGACAAAAGATGAGGGGAAAATTCATAAAGAGCACTCTGCTAGATTAAACAATAGACTTTAAATATTTTTAACAGCATACATTTGGCTTTGAAAATATTTCAATGTAAACATTTAGTACATCTCATTCAGTAGCCAGAATTCAAATAAATACCGTAGTTCACTTTAGCAAAACTGAATATTACTCAAATGCCTGTTGTTTTTTCACAGATTCAATGAATCTTAGTGATTTCATTTTAAAAAAAAACCCTGAATGCTTTGCTCTGACAGTCATCATGGCTCACTTTCTTCATCTTTTCATCTAAATAGCACAGAGTGAACTGGGTATTTTCTTGTTTCACAATATTAATCTTTTAATAGCTCTGTTTGGTTTTCATTCCCAAGATCCACTCAGATTGCACAGATAAAATTTGCTACCGATTCAGCTCGCATCCAGAAATACAGTCAATCATTATCACAAGAAGAATCTGCAGGGTTTTCAAAGTTTAATGCAACATTTTGGTATCGGCGTGTTAATCTTGTTCTGCGGTTTATCCTTTTGATCCTACCAAATGTAATACTTCCCACTTTTAGCTGCTTACCAAAATGACTATTCATTGTCTGCCATTTTGCTAAATGCGTTTAAATACCTTTGTTTGAAAAAAAAAAACATCAGCTGTTTCCTGCTTTAAGAAAATAAGTCACCTTTAATGCTGGCTCTGCTGAAATCACTAGCCTTTTACATACAATAGAAGTCTCATTTAATGACACGTACAATCTTCTGAAATTGTATAATATAACTACTGTGAAAATAAAGAACCACATTAGCACCTCCCCAAATAACATTGTCACACAATATAATTTCAAACCAGCCCACAGGGTCACCTTGGTCTGTTCTTTCGTTATAGTCTACTCAAATGTGAATGCACGACAAGCATTCTCACTTGAGGGAATTGTGACTCGAAAAGGGGTGTTATATGACCTTCACATACCTTTGATTTCTAAAATTACAGCTTAAGTAGTCTAAACAGTTGAAAGAAGATCAAATTTAGGAATAGCTTGCAGCAAAATTGATTGAAGCTGACCTTAAGTCCTTATAGCAGTGTTTCTCACTCCTGGCACCTTTATGATATGTGGAGTTCAATTCCCAGAGTTCCCCAGCCACCGAAGCTGGCTGGGGAATTCTGGGATTTGAATTGCAAACATCATAAAAGTGCCAAGCTTAAGAAAAACTGCCTTTAAGGGGGTCGGGGGTGTGTGTGTTCTACAATCCTTTTCTTTTCTCCACTGTAGTGTAAACTGATTAGAAAAAAAATAGCTGCAAAAAAAGCACGATATGAAATATTGCTAGCAAATTAATACCCCCATTTTGTTACTGCTGACATCAATTCTTGTCTCCCAAACTGTCTACATCAGCTGGTTTGCCAAACTCCATACAACCACTAGATGAGAGCAAAAAAACCCATCTCCAACTATTTGTTTTCATGCAATGGTCAGATACATTTTACATTTCAAAGTAGAGCCACACAAAATGCAGTCTTGCAGAGTAAACTTTGGCCTAGAATCTGAATGTCACGAAGTTCTAACTTTTGTTTCAGAGGAAATTTTCCATTCTTGCTTTGTTGTCTTAGCAGGGAACTTCTACTAAGCTTTGAGAGAAACCACGGGCTATAAAAAATTAACTGATCTTTCAGAATGAAGGGAAGTCTGTAGAAAAACTCCTCACTCTGTGAAGGAATCTGATGGCAAGAAATGTGTAAACAAGGTCACTGCTGCCCTTTTGTGAATGACAATTGGCTAAGGAAGATACATAAAAAAGCTTTGAAAATCACTCTCACTTTCTCCCCCTCTCTCACACACACATACAATTATCTATCTATCTATCTATCTATCTATCTATCTATCTATCTATCTATCTATCTATCTATCTATCTATCATCTCTCTAGTGGTGAGATTCAATTTTTTTTACTACCGGTTCTGTGGGCGTGGCTTGGTTGGCGTGGCAGGGGAAGGATACTGTAAAATCTCCAGTCACAGGTGGTATTTGTGGTTCTCCGAACTTCTCAAAATTCCCGGTACTATTTCTGACCAGTTCTGGAGAATACCACCTTTGTATCTATCTCTATATCATCTCTATACCAATCTATCCATCTATCCATCCATCCATTTATCTATCACGGATTTTTTTTTAGTATACTTTGTTTGGCTTGAATTTTTTATTTTATTTTCCATAATAGCAATTAACATGTGATAATTGATCACGAGCCGTATCCCATATTTCATGGCTTCTGACATTAATGTTACCGAGGCTGTAAGAGTTATGTTTGAAACTGTAATTAGCCTGTTAGACTAAAACTGAGGGGAAAGGTTAAATGCTTACTCTCTAAAACACTCTGGGGGGAATCTGCAACCATAGCTTAACATATTTCCCAGTTGTAGTTGTAATGAAAAACCAAACGAACAAGCAGAAAAAGAAATAGCTAACAAGAATGGTGGCAGGTAGCCACGTTGAGAAGCATATGGGCAAATGGGTTCTGCTTGATACAGAATGAATGGGAAGCAACATTGATTTGTGGATATAAGGCAAGGGATTGTTCGCGTAATTTTATTTAGTGTTTCTGCAAAATTGGGTACAGATAAATCTCGCAAGTAGGATTTGCAATTCTGACACTGAATAATGTGGTTGTTAAGTGAGACACCTGATAACCAGCCTCACTACTGTTGCAGTGATTAAATGGAACACCTGTGGTTTTTAATTGAGACGGTATGTGATCGTGACTTGCAATTTTACTGCCAGCTTCTCCATTAACTCAGCATGTCAGAAGTCGACCATGAAGCACACAAATGACAATCAAGTCAATGTAGATGGTTGGAAAGTGTCTGAACTATGGGGTATAAGTGGGACGATTAGTTGTAAAGCTACTTTTTCACTGATGTCATAACTTTGAATAGTCTCCAAACAGGCAGTTGTTATGTGATGCAATGGAATGCAGGGGAAAAAATAAACAGAAAAATCCAATGTGCAGGATGGACTTTAACTTTCAAACAATAGCCAATTGAGAGGATCATGCAAGCAAAGCCAAATATTCTGGAAAGCAATAAATTTATTTATGTACTATTTTGTATAATCTCATGCTATTCAAGTCCAGGGGGTTCACAATACATTATCAAACAATATCAACAGAAAAATCCAATATCATCGTACCAATTATTCAAATCAGCACCACTTCAGTGGACAGGTCCCAAATCAGCCTGGTGAACCCAAGTGGCCTATAAAACAGCTAAGTTTTTTGAAAAAAAAAAAGAATTGGAGTTTCAGGAGGAAGTTATTTTAGAGACAAGAGAATATTGCCAGAAAGATTTGCTTCTCCTGTTTCTTTCTTTTCAAAAGACATAGCATTTCCTTCCAAATCAAGCAAACAGGATGGACAGATTCAACTTACTGACCCCTTGCAATTGAAGAGCTCCCTTGCTGTATTAAGCTTTTAGAAGATTCATTTTTAAGAAATCATATTCCTTGTAAATGTCAGATGTGTCTCCAGTAATTCCCACTTGTAAACCTATTAATTCAAGCTTTTTTCTCTACTACGTGCCATCTCTTTGACAAATGCCCCAAAGATTAATAAAAGAGATTGTATATACAGACTAGTTTTATGAAAGTCTCTCCATAAAAAGAAAGAGAATGAGAGAAATGAAATGTGCGGCAACATTAAGAGCAACAAAGAGCATCATATATCGCTGAATGCTGGCATATATGCTTTGGGGGACTAGGGAATTCACACATGCAAGAATTGGAAGGAAAAGAATCAGAGACACAGTACAATGGAGAGTTAACAAGAGCAACTGAAGGTTGGGTGAGAGGAAGAAAAGGTGTGCACTGTGTCATTGCTCTTTTCTGTATCTGCTGTCAAAGCAAGAACAGAAACAGCCAGGAAGTGACTGCAGAAAAGCAGCTCTGATATTGTTTCCAAGCCCTCATGGTCCTATGAATAAAATGCCCCAGAGCATGAAAAACAATATTATGAGCTGATCTAGTGGTGGTGGTGAGCCAGAAACTCAACCATTCATCTTTTTTGCCTGTCCCAAGTTGTCCACTCAAATATTTGTTGGATTTTAACAAAAAGGGTGGAGGAGTTCTACTTTTACCAGGGATTATTTTTTCACACTAGGACCCAGACATAGAACTATCTGTTAAAGTCAGTCGCAGGTCTTTCCAATGGCTCGTCCAACTTCAAGACTCTAACACAACCAGAAGGAGTTAATAATTAATCAGCAAGAGAAGAATCCTGTTACCTTTATAAAATTGAGCTAAACGTTTCTCAGAACTATCAAACAATCAGAATAGAACTGGAAGGGACCTTGGAGGTCTTCTACTCCAACCCCCTGCTCAAGCAAGAAACCCTATGGCGAACCTATGGCACGCATGCCACAGGTGGCATGCAGAGCCATTTGTGCCGGCACGCAAGCTGCAGTCAAACTTACCTCATTGTGCATGCGCATGCCTCACAGCTGATTTTTTTGAGGAAGGCCTCCGCAGGCTTCTGCAAGCTTTGCAGGCCGAAAACTAGCCCCGTTTCACCACTTCCTGTTTTTCTGAAAATACCGGAAGTGATGAAACAAGGCTAGTTTTGGGCTGAAAAGCCTGCAGAAGCTTTCCTCCAGCCTCTGGGAGGCCAAAAAAGGCCTCAAACCGCCCCAAAATTAGCTCTGAGGTGCAGTGCAGGTAAGGAGGCAGTGGGGGTGGGTGGGGATTGCATGTGCGTTGCCTTCTGCAGGCTGGCACGCAAGCGCGAGTGGCACAGGAGCCCAAAAAGGTTAGCCACCACTACCCTATACCATTTCAGACAAGTGACTGTCCATCTCTTCTTAAAAACCTCTAGTGATGACTAGACAACTTCTAATCATCTAGAAGAACTACAACTTCTGCTGGCAAGTTATTCCACTGATTAATTGTCCTCACTGTTAGGAAGTTTATCCTTAATTCCTAATTTATGAGTGGAAGATGACAGAAGAGTGGCTGTTCCAATCAACAGGTGAGCTGAATGTGAACTTTATTTTGGATCTCCGTGCTTAAGAGTACAGTTATCAGAGTTCCAGAAAACGTCAACCTCAACAAATAACTCGGAGACAGACATCTTCTCAAAAGTTCCTTTTCTTAGAGTAGCATACTGGCAGAGCCGGGAAATCCCAAATCTGAAAGTTCCGGGTTTCCCTTCAATAAGTAAAATATTACAAATCCACCCAGTGCACCCCTCATTTCATCACAAGCCCCAATCACCATCTGTCCCCCAATCACTCCTCAACCAGGTGCAGCAATAACATGACCTTGACTTAGAAGAAGAATGCTGTTATGTCTAACTACATACGCTCCAAGAAATTCCCCCCTCCCATTTTCCCAGGCTCAAGAATGTGGCAGTGTGGAAGTGTCTGGTGCTAATATGGCTTCCAAAGCTGACACCAGTCCTTAATTCCTACTAGTTTAGAGTTCCTCTGATGAAACTTGGAATGTGTTAAAGCCCAACCTACTTGACCAGGAAAATTATTTATACAAAATTGAAAGGAGTTTTGTCTTTCTCATCTGTCTCCCATGAATCATTCTGTGTTTACTGCACTGTTTTGCTCCTTTTCCTCCAGAACATTCAGACATTTGCAACAAATGGAGCTCCAAAGAGAGAAAAAAGAAATAAAATTAGGGCATCCCAGCAGGATCATATTGATGAAATTAAGATTTCTCAGAAGAAGCTGAAAATCCCGATCAGCATGTGAATTCTGCTATTATGCATGAAAAGAGGAAAGACTCCATTCAAACTCATGCTGTTCGCTATGATGACATTTACCCAAGAACTGATGGTTCTTTATGTTAAATACTGAGACTTTCTTCCTCCCACTCCCTCCATAAACATTTTCATCAGAGAAATAAACTAGGTTAAAGTAGATACACAAAAAAGATAAATACCTGCAAAGAATTCTGGAAAGTTCTGGGAAGATCAGTGTAAGCAAAGTCAACAAGCGATTTTTTTTAAAAAGCTCATACTTTTTAATTTAACTCGTCCCCTGAGGGGTGAGACACCCATTAAATAGTATTAAATAGCATTTACAGGCCCTCAATCATAATATAGAATTCTCTATGATTTATGGTGTTTGCACGTGAAAACAGTTGGCAATGGGTGATGATCTTCAATTAATTTGAACCGATCCCTCTTCATTCCCCAATTTTTACAACTCTTTTGGTACTTTTTTTTTTAATCTCTCTTCATACGAAAATTGCAATACGAAATGACTAGCAAACATTATTTGCCTTTGTTGAATAGCATTACATGAAAAAAAAATCTTTCTCCAAGAATTTTGGATTTTGTATTGCAAACCTTACTGGAGAGCAACAGATTGATGAAGAGTCAGAGTAGTGCACTATACTGTATCTGATATTTTGGATGAGAAAGATAAATTATTGTGGTGGAATGTCTTCTGGAGGACGGAGAGACTGCATTCCAGAGACAAAGAGGGAGTGAAGATAGTTTGTTCAGGAAGAAAAGAGATCAGAATGCCCTTCCTTAGCAATTTCCAGAGTACATCAATCATGATGCAAATGAAGTAGTGTGGTGGCTTAGAAGAGGAGCTCTTACCTCACAACCAGGAGGCTGTGAGTTCGATCCTAGGTAGAGGCAGGTCTTTCTCTCTCTGGGTACAATGAGACTGTATCTGATGAACAAAACTCTGCATTGGTGACAGGAAGGGCATCCGGCCATTCAAACACTCAGTTAGCTCCATTCAGTTGCCCAGACTCCATCACACAAAGTATTGTGAGGTTGTTAAAAGATGATGATGATGGTGATCAATAGTGAGGCAAATAGTTGCTTTAGGTTGGTAAGGTTTCTTTTCATAGGTGAGGAACAATAAAAGAAACTACTCAGAAATAAATCCACATGTCTTTCTTGGTTCTTAGGACATGATGTCATTGGGATAGATGGCAATTTTGAAAGCTTTAATCTTGGCTGGCCTGGAGAATAGTTTAAATCCAGTCCAGGATGGAGTTCTATTATAGCAGTTGTGGAATGAATTCCTCAAGTTCTACACTGAATGCTAAATGAATCCTTGTTTTTGGAGAGATCAGATCTAGCTTCAGTTATCTATTGGCTGTGGTCAATATCCAGACCAGTTCAGGCATTTTTATTTAGAGCTCCCTTCAAAAGTGTTCTAGAAATTCAGACGATACCAAAAAATTGGAACACCGAAACTGATTCCATGTGAACTTTTATTTCTGGATCAAAATTAATCTGCTAGTCTTAACTTGTAAATGTTGAATTGAGGCAAGTTCCATTTGTCCATTCTAATTCTAGGACTGATGGAATCTGGTCTGCCACATATTGCCCATCCTTGGCCAAAATATCTGAGGACCAAGTTATGAGAAAGACTTCTTTATTCATGCAAATGTGCATGGGAATAGCATGATCAGACACTAACTTCCAGATCTGCTCTTTAAAAGAGCTCTAGATGCAGCTTATTGAGGGCTTAGCACAGGGGTCTTCAAACTTGACAGCTTTGACTTGTGCACTTCAACTCCCAGAATTCCTCCTCCAGTCATGTTAGCTCAGGAATTCTGGGAGTTGAAGTCCACAAGTCTTAAACTTCCCAAGTTTGAAGACCCTTGGCTTAACACTTCAAGGCAACCCTGAGGTTTTCTGGAAGACCAGGTGTCTCCATAGCTGCTGGAACAGATTTGCTTAAGCCTAATACTGTATTGCAGCTGGAGAAACATATGAGGGAGACAGGAAGTTAAGAAGTTTGATATCTCTATCTCTATCCCTGTCTATTATCTATCTATCTATATATCCATCCATCCATCTTATAGCTACCGTGTTTCTCAGAAAATAGGGCCGGGAATTATTTTCTTTTGAGCCCCGAAAAAATGGCTAGGCCATCTTTTCGGGTGTGAATTAATTTCTCAGCCCCCACATACCCTCGCCTAGAGCACCCTATGGGCAGCCACGCCTTGCCACCAGCTGCTCCTAACATCCGATCATGGCGAAGTGCGGAAGGTTTCCTACCACCGCCAAGCGCCTTTGCTGCAGACCCAGGTATGGTGCTGGTTGCAGGCCGGGCCAGAGGGTGGCACGATGGATGTCGGCCTCGGCAGGGCACTTTAAATCCCGAGACCTTTTGTGCTCGAAGCTGCTGATTCCTCTGCTGCTGTTGCTTTCCCTTCACATTCCTCCACCGGCAGCGTTTCAGCCGCTTCTCAGGTGGGGGAGCCACTTCTGTAGCTTCCATGGTTCCCACCAGCACTGGCGAGAGAACAGTGGCAGCAGCGGCGAGAATCATGGAAGTATTTCAGCTGCCTCTGTAGCTTCCATGGTTCCCACCGGCGCTGCCGCTGTTCTCTCACTAGTGCCGTCTCTAACAACAGTGGCAGCGCCGATGGGAACTGTGGAAGCATTTCAGCTGCTTCTTGGGCGGCGGAGCCACCTCTGTAGCTTCCATGGTTCCTGCCAGTGCTGCTGCTGTTCTCCTGCCAGTGCCAGCAGGAATCGTGGAAGCTACAAAGTTGGCTCCCCCGCTCGAGAAGCGGCTGAAACGCTGCCGGTAGAGGAATGCAAAGGGAAAGCAACAGTGGAGGAGGAAGCAGCAGCGGCGGGCACCAAAGTTCCCGCAATGTAAAGTTTCCTGCCGAGACCGACATCCATGCCGCCGATGCCCACCTGCTGACCTGGCCTGCAACCAGCACCATACCTGGGTCAGCAGCAAAGGTGCCTGGCAGGGGTAGGGAACCTTCTGCACTCCGCTATGATTGGCCAGTAGGAGCAGCTGGTGGCAAGGCATGGCTGCCCACGGGGCGCTCCTAACGGCAAGTTCCCCCCGCCCTCCCCCCAATTTCTCATGTTTTAAAATAGGCCTAAATTTTGGGGGAGGGGCTTAATTTCATTTTATGCGTAGAAAACATGCTGGGTCTTCCTATTGGGGGGGGCGTATTGTTGGAGAAACACGATATGTCTATGCCTATACCTATTATATATCTATATCTTTATCTACCTATTATATCTGTCTATATCTACGTCTACCAGCATGTCTATCTTCTATATCTACAAACCAGAGTGGAATGAGTGAAGTGCCCCTTTGAAGCGGGTGCTATCTGACTGCTAGTTTTCATTCCTCTTAACTTAGGGCATGTATGTGTGTATAAGACATATACCGGGAGATTAATATGACAGACAGCATGATTGAGGAAGAGGGACTTAAATAAACAAGTGATTTTTGTTTTCCTCCTAATATGAAGTGCACTACATGGGGAATTTATAACATTTATTATTCTACTTGTGATGAACAAGTCTAACTTTCTTGCTCGGATATTTTGCAGTTGTGAACTTCATAACCTCGAATATGTCTCCAATAGAAAAGCTCTGTTGAATTCTATCTGGTAGATCATTTATATTCACGAAAGGCAGCCCTCTATAGCTTCTGATTGAAAACCCTGCCTTCCCTCCCTTCCGCTTTCAGCACTTGCCATATGGTCTGCAAATAGGATTATGCACATATGGAAAAATCACCTTGCTACTATGATGTCATGATTCACATCACGAGACCCTTGAAAGAATGAGGGGGCACTTCTGATGGAAACAATGAGATTCCAAAATCTAATTAACTATCAAGGTAAAAACATGGACAAAGAGATGACAGCAGAATTTGACAGCAAAACCATAAGTACACACTGCATTCAACTTATTTTTCTTATTAGGAAAATAAGCAGGTGTGTTTTATTGCTGTTGAGCCATCTTCATTAACACATGGGCTTCCTAGCTCTCTGCCATGCACAGACCATCTGCTCAGCCTTTTGATTGTAATTAATGCTATTGACTGATTTATTTCATTATCTACCAGACTGTTCCCCCCCCACACACATACACATTTAGACAGCGTATTGTGCATTGCTTTGTTTTAAACTAAGTAATTGGAACATTGCTAAAGCTGGTACCTCTTTTGGTGGGGAAAATGATGAGAAGGCACTGGTGGAAGTAAATGCGGCCTTGCCTGTGGGAGAAGCCAAAAATAAGGCTCTCCAGAGAGAGAAAACCTTCCTTCAACTAAGTCTTTGAGATTATTTAGACGGGGAAGAAATCCAGAACAAAAACTCTCCTCCTCCGAACAATTTGCAATGGTGGATCTTCGTAAGCAGAACAACAGCGGCTGAGGCCAGATCATTAGCAAAGCTTGGAGCTTGTCTGGAGGAGGAGAACAAAGCTGAAAATAAAGAATCTAGGTGAGGATTTCCAAATTGGGAATGCGTGAAATAGGCTGAATGTTAAAATCTCTTTGCAAAACCGAGGGCAGAGAGGTGATTTTTAGAAATTGGGAGAGTCTCTGCTATTCCCTTGAGCAGCTGCCAGTCTTAATTTCATTTCTCCCAAAGTTCCTTCTCCTCCCAACTATTCTGTGACATTCTGCAAATTGGCAGAAATCACTTCTCTGTCCCTATCCCATTAATAGGGCGATCTGTTTGGGACTTGTTCACTCAGCTGTAATTGGAACTTTGCCTATAGACTTTATAATCCCTTTTCCAGAGTAAAATGCAGGCCAAGTGTGGCATTTTAATGCTTGGAAATCTTTTTTTTTTTTTTGTTAACAGTTGATAGTCCTAGGCTCTTGACTCTCTAATAACATCTAATAACACCTATGAATGCCTGCAGGAATGGGCAAGCTTTATCCAATGTGTCATTGTATGAAAGGCATGAATTATGTATTTTGATCAGTTGCAAGATGTCATCATATAATAATGCTTCTCTGTCTCTTCAAAGGAACGTGAACATGATGACATGCTTTGTATTGCTAAATGTTGCCCAGGAGTGCTGAGGATGAAATGTGCATGGGCTAATTCCACATCGACTGGAGTTTGGGCAAGACTGATGGAAAACTCAATGTCAGTTTGTTTAAAATCATAGTGATCCTTGATAGCTGGCCATGCAGGTCTCTCTTTGGAATAGATATAGACACCCTTTAAAAATGCATAAAATGTTAATGCGCTGATACATAGGCATAGTCAAAAACAGAAATAATAAATGAAGCACATGTCATAATGGGGAGATCAATTTGTGCCTATTATCTAATATCATGGAGAGTTTCAAAGCTTGGATTTTCTCTGCTTAAGATCATTTTATTTTCTGTGAAATAGGATATCCGAATCTGTCATTTATAAAGTTAGGCACATGGCCACCTGAGTTTTGTTGCGCTAACAAAAGAGTAGGGTCATTTATACTATTTGCATGTTATGGTGTAAAGCAGTGGTCGTTAACCAGTGGCCTGGGGACCACTGGGGGTCTGCGAGAATTTTTGGTGGTCCACAGTGAAATGTCAACCCCCCAAAGCAATTAATCCAGGCTGGGTGGGAACACAAGGCTGCACTGCCCACATGGCCCGAAGAAACACAAGGTTTGTGTCACTTGCATTACAAACAACACGAGGTAGTGAGGAAGTGGGGGGAAGGGCAGAGCGGGGGAAACTTACCCCATGCACCTGGCCTGCTTCTTTCCATTTCTTTCTTCTGCTTTTGGCTACATGCAAGGAAAGCAGCAAAAGTCCTTCTTTCTGTCCCCCAAACTCCACCAGAAATGAACCTTTGGGACCCTGCAAGGTATCCTGTTCCAAGAGGCTGTGCCAGCACGACAAGTCTCACAAAGACTTATTTCTAGCAGAGTTTGGGGGAGAGAAAGAAAGACTTCTGCTGCTTGCCTTGCATGAAGCCAAAAGTCTCTCTCTCTCTCCTCCCCCCAAGAACGGAGTTGGAGACAGTATCCTGCGATCCCAAATAAAGAATGATTGATCGATAGGAAAACAGGATGGGGAATTTTCCTGCAGACTTTTGGGGGGATTTTCCCAGGGTCTCTGGACCACGGGATTTAAAATTATGAGTTTGATGGTCCCTGAGGTCCAAAAGGTTGGCGACCCCTGGTGTAAAGGACTTTAAAGAATGTATAGACAACTTGTTTTTACGACTGTCATTCTGTGTAGGTAACCTGAACCTTGCAATGGAAATATTAATATTTCAGACACTGTATTAAATACCTGACTTTGTTAAGATGACTGGAGACAGCAGAAGAGAGAAAGGAAAGGAACCCCCATGAAAAATTATTAGCAGCCATACACAAAATGTTTCTTGTTCTGCTGCTTGTTATATTCATATACACAGAGATGTACGCAATCGCCCAATGACATTTTCCTGAACGAACAATGGAAAATCAGATTTTCAATATTCACTTTATAAGGAAACATAACAAAAAATCCTTGAAAAAGTTTCTGGCTTATATAATGTCTGCTTTTACTCATCCATAGACAAATGATTTCTCAGTTTTTATGGAATCTTGGTTTTATAATGTGACAGATATAAAGGCATACTTCTATAGTTGAGTAAAGGTGCAGACAAGAATAGTTAATGAATTAACTGAGATACAGTTATATAGCTCAAATAAACCCATGTAACACATGTCACTAATAAAAAAGAGAGATGCAGGTTTGGTCAAAGTTACCTTCTAAAGAAATTGTACATTTTAACATTGCTTTTAGTCTCTTCCTAACTGTAATATTTAGTTACATGTTTATATTATTTTATGTTGTTGTTTGTAAATCACCCAGAATCACTTAGGTGAGATGGGTGGTGTAAAAATTTGAGAAATGAAATAAATTTTAGAGTTGCCTTGAACCATGAGATGGGCAGCGAATAATTTTGAAAATAATCAAACGTTCACATCAGGGCCTTGGGAAGGACTTGATGGGTGGATAAAAAATGCCAAATCCAGTCTAAACATCTGACTGATTGTGCAACAAACAACAACAACAATGATGACGACAACACTGATCAAGATGATGATGACTGGATAGTGAATGTGGCAGTGCCTGGAGACAGCAGAAGAACCAGAGAAGATAACAATATACAAAGACCTACAAACAGAAATAAAATGACTATGGCAAAGGCAAGCAAGGCTAGTAACAATAGTAATAGGTGCCTTGCGTATAAAGCCAAAACAACCGGAGCACCACTTGAACACCATAGGCATTGAAAAATTATCCATCAGTCAATTGTAGAAGGCAGCTTTACTTGGAACAGCTTCCATCCTACAACAATATCTGTCACACCATCGAACATCCAGCTCTGCCTATCCCAGGTCCTTGATAAGGACTCGATAGGTAGACAAAAATGCCAAACCCAGTCTGAACATCTGGCTGACTGTGCGATGATCAATCAATCAATCAAATCTGATCTCCAGATATAGTTACATTTTTTTTTCCTTCATGGGATCTCTACTCATAAAGAAACCTAGTGTTCTGACCCAACCGGATTCCTAAAGAGCAAACACAGAAAGGGCAGCAGCCCCCACCTTTTAAGGTTTAATAACAAATTCTGTTCTGAAGGCTGATTTCCACTAATTAGCTCCAATAAGAAAGAGCCTTGCCAAGTTGTTTGTCAAGGATGCCAAAAACCCAGAGATAAGAACTAATTTACAAAATTCTCCAAACACGAACTAAGATGTCCACCTGTTGAGTTTAAGAGCTTCTTTGCTTTCTGCAAAGAACGCTTTTTCAAACCTGGCTTTTATCCTCCTTGAGGGAGAGGCCATTACCTTGCAGCCTTACTCCCGAGTTGCCTGTGCTGCTGCAATTGTTCTTTCCTCCGAGTAATCCTTCACGCATGGGCACTTGGCACAGGCTCCTCGGGAACCTCCTCATCACTGCTGCCAGCCCCCACAATCTCTGAAAGTAACAGTCCACTCCCTAATGGTCATGGCCCCTCATCAGAGTCAACGCTCTCCTCAGCCATCTGCACCTGCTGCCGGCTAACCGCAACACCTAGCATGGCCAATGTGGATATCAGATTGGATAAACCTTAGAATTCACTGGATTCCAAGCCCTTATGCTGAGAGAAGTTAGACTAGCTCAGGAACTGCTCAAACTGTATTCTGTTTTATTTCATAAAAGGAAGGGCTTTATTTCTTAAAGATAAAAAAAGCAAGCAGGAACTCATACTTTATCTACTTCCATATCTCAAACTGTTGTCAATAATTGATTTAAAAAAAATATTACAATGGAGTGGCACACCAACCACAGCATAGGATTGCTTTGCCAGTTCTACACAGTAACTGTCAGCATTATGGCTTTCATATGAGAATTGAATGCCCTATTATCTTTCATGCTAAACGTCTACACAGAGTCAGACCAACAAGTCATGCTTTAGGATAGAGATGTCAAAAGTTGTGGCATCAAGTTGCCATCACACAATGTTTCATGATGTTTTTCCCTTCATGGATCTGGGGTGGGCATGGTCTGTGCATGACACATCTGACCCACGGACCGCCAATTTGACACCCCTGTTTTAGGAATACCAAGTAAGTACCAAGTATTTGTCTTTCTTTGGCATCTACTGCTAAAGTCACGTGCATTTTTGCCTTTTTTTCTACTTTGTTTATAAGCCCAAGCAAATATTTGAGTCTGCATTTAGAGATTAAATAAACCACCAAGTGCAAAACAGGCTGTGGAAGATAGAGCTTGCCATTACTATTCTGCTAAATGTAATTTAGCAGATTTCAGATCTAAACTATAAAGTTTATGTGAAATAATGATATATAACATAAAGGAATAAAATCATCTAATGTTACCAGTCATGAATATCTAGCAATCAGTTGTCCAAAATATTCTAAATTAAGCTTTCACCCTTTTCTAAAGGCTTTTTTCCCCCATAAGTTGCTTCAGAAAACCTTACAAACCAGAGACAACATTTGGATTACAGTAACATAACATAACATAATCACAACATAATATAACAATATATACGCAGACACTACCTTAAGAGCACTTAGGTCCTTAGTTAGGACTTGAACTGTTAACTTTTTACTGGTCCCAGACTGTAAATCAAATTTAAGTTTAAATTGATGATGATGATGATAACAACAACAACAACAACAACAACAACAATAATAATACCAGCAATAATAATAATACAGTAGAAGAGAAGAGAAAGAGCTGGAGAAGATAACATACAAGACATAGAAATAGAATGACTGTAGAACAGGCAAGCAAGCAAGCAATAGTAATAGATGCAATTGGAGCACCTCTTTAACATCATTGGCATTGACACATTCACAATCAGTCAATTGCAAAATCCATAGCTGCCTATCCCAGATCCTTGGTAAGGTCTCAATAGGTAGACAAAAATGCCAGATGATAGTACTACTACTACTACTACTACTAGTAGTAGTAGTAGTAGTAGTAACGGTAACAATAATTTACTTCCAATGCATCTCACTGTTGTCATGGTTTTTGTGAAAGAGAATGTATGTGTCACCAAAAGTAATTACATTTTTTTTCCCTTGTAAAGTGCACTTGCAACAACCAGGTATTTGAAAAGCTTTGGTTTATGAATGAATAGTTTTTGGTAGATTACATTCTCATTATAAAGTGATTAGAAGGTATTTTAACTTAAGCTCAGTTTCACAGGCTTCCTGCTTCTTAATACATTTCACCACACAAAGCTGCCACGGCAACAGCCTTTATAATTGCTGAGGAATTTACACTCAGCTCATTTCCATCTCCTACTTCTTTACTTAAGTTCCACTCAAATACAGTTCAACAGCATTCTTTTTTTTTTCTTTTTTTAAAGCAAACTTTATTGATTATAGAACTAAAATATCAAACAAACACATATACAACACACAGAAAAAAAAGAAAACGGAAAAAGGAAAATGATTAAAAACTAACAATTCTACTATCGACAGTCTATGGTTCCTTGTTTGTTATCAATATTGGTGATATATTTACAAATACATCTTATTGCGAATATATAATTACTACCTCTTTTACATTTTACGTTGTTTACTAATATATTTTCTATTTTTGTTCTATCCAGTCATACCAGCATTCCCAGCTTCTATAATATTCTGATGTTTCTTTTTCCTCAAGTGCTAAGGTTAACTTATCCATCTCTGCACAGGCTGTTATCTTCTGAATAACCATTTCCTCTGTTGGAATATCTGCTTGTTTCCAACACTGTGCAAAGGTTATTCTGGCTGCAGTAAGAATGTGCAGTATTATATATTTGACTTTTTTAGAAATTTGTCTATTAAATATCCCCAATAGGAAGAATTCTGGTTTTAATTCAATTTGCTCTGCCGTTATTTCCTCTAACCATTCTTTTTATTCTATGCCAGTATCTTTGCGCTTCAGTGCTGGACCACCACATGTGAAAGAATGTTCCCTGTTTCTTTTTACATTTCCAGCAATTTGGATTCATGTTCGGAGACATTTTCGCTATTCTCGAGGGTGAGAGACGCCATCTATAAAACATTTTATAAGTTCAACAGCATTCTTATGGGCAAGAAAAGCATCCAAGATTAAAAATTCTGTAGTTCCCAGAGGTGGTGATGCAAGCTTGCTATGGATGCAAGCTTGCTATGGCATTCATATCCTATGTGTCATCACTTAGAAGGAAATGTGATGATGTTGGATAGCAGTATTTATAAGCATCAATAGGATATAGTTGGCCAGAATAATCTTGCATATTTTTGCTCAGAAATAAGTTCTACTTAAGTGAACATTCTCTGGAAATACAGTATACAGTAAAGCATCCTGGCTATACATTGGATCAATAGGCTCAATCAATCAAACTGTATGGGTGCCCTACCAGGATTGATTGCTTTCTTAGAGGAGAGACTGCAATTTTGTTTGTTTGTTTGTTTTTGGACTAAGTTTAGTTGCTTGGCAAACTTAAAAATAATAATTAGTCCTTCAGTGGGAGACTACCTGAATTTCTGATTACTGATAAGATCAGGGGTGGGATTCTACCAGGTTGGACTGGTTCTATAGAATTGGTTGTTATGATTCTGCCCGGTTCAGAGAACCGGCAAATCGCACCACTGGCTGCCCTGCCCCACCCACTCATTACTTACCTGGCATGTGTGCCATCAAACTTGCCTGCATTTGGTAAGTTGCTATTTTTCTCTTTTTTCCCACCGCTCATCAGCTGTTCTGCTGTGGTGGGAGATTTAGATTAGCTAGAAAGCAAGTTGGATTTCTTGCTTTCTAGCTAATCTAAAAGCAGAGCTGAACCTTCCTTAGGACCGAAGCTTCTATTTTTCAGCGCAGACACAGCTAGCAGACTGCAGAAACATAGATCTCTAAGTGACTCTGTGATTCTGTGAGCAACACAATCTGCCTGCCTGCTTTGCCTGATTTTGGGTAAAAATTGCTCTTTTTTAAATAAAAAAATCAATATTTATATAAATATTTATAAAATTTACATACAAGCCACACCCACCCAGTCACGTGACCACCAAGCCACTCCCAGTCAGCAAGTGGCCAGTTTTAAGTTTCTGGGTATTACCCTAAAAGAGAACCTGACCTGGGGTGCCCACATTGCAGCACTGGTCAAAAGGGCCCAGCAGAGATTATACTACCCGAGACTTCTCAGAAAACAACAACTGAATGAAAAACTGCTGGTGACCTTCTACCACTGTACCACAGAGAGCATTTTAACATACTGCACCTCTGTATGGTTTTCCAATTGCACAGTGGCAGATAGGACAGCACTCCAAAGGGCTAAAGTCATTGCCCAGAAGATCGTTGGTTCCCCTCTCCCCTCTTTGGAAGAGCTTTATAGCTCCCGCTGCCTTAAGAAAGTTCAAAACATGCTCTAAGATCCATCTCATTCTGTGAACCCTTTTTCTGAACTATTACCATCTGGCAGACGGTATAGAATAATAAAAACAAGGACAAATAGGCTGAAAAACAGCTTCTATCCCAGGGCAGTAGCTCTGTTGAATTCTGCTGTATAGTGCAGTGTTGGTGTGGTGTCAGGGCTTTTTGGTTCAATGTGTGAAGCGTGAAGGATGTGCGTTTGTGTTTATTTTCATGGTCATGGTCATAATGTGCACTGAAGACAGGGTTTGATTTCATTGTACGAGGTGCAATGACAATAAAGTAAACTAAACTAAAACCATGCCCACCCAGTCACATGACTACCAGGCCACACCCACAAATTAGGCTACCCCCACACAATCGGTTGTTAAGAAGTTTGAATCCCACCCCTGGATAAGATTGCTATGATGTTTTGCACAACATATTATTGCATATATTTTGTGGTTCTTGGATGACCAACAAGAAGATGGCAAGACTCAGAGTGGTATAAGAAGATGACCTGTAAGACCAGATCATCATGGAGAAAATCTACATGGTTACTAAGACTTTATACTGACTTGATGGAACATATCCAAGTTGTCGGATTCCGAGTTCACCCAGAGCCCATCAGCTCTGAATATGCCTCGCTGCAAGTCAGCTGGCCATGTCACCTTATCTCTGCTGCTGCCAGATCTGTATTTCTGCTTGTGTGCTGGCCAATGGCTTTGGAATGACTCAGCAGAGCTGAGGATGGATTCTGCAACAACTGTGGGATTGCAGGACGGATTCTGCAACAACTGCGGGGCTGCAGGAACTGGCTCTTTATTGATGTGGTGTATACTGTTAAAGTGGGTTGGGGCAAATATAGGTGATAATTAGGACTTAGGTTAAAACATGGTGAAAGTGGCACCAGGTGGGGATCAGTTAGTGAGAGTCAGAATAGGTTAGGGATGAAGACCTGTTATAGGGTTTATAGCATTTAGGGATAATGAGTTAGGCATGGCCAGAACTAGAACTGCAAATAGGCCTGGGTGTGATGGGGTGTGTCTCATGATAATGGTGATAAAAGGAAAGAGAGTAAACTCAAACCCAATTCTAACCTTGCCTGGCTTTTAGCCACTCTTGCCTGATTAGAGTATTTGTTGTTTGATGCTATATTCAATAAACCATCATTGTCCTAAAGAGGAGCTGGAGTTTGGATTCATTTAAAGACAAATCTTCAATACTCAAGGACTGGCTTTGTTTTGTTGTAACATTAAACGTGTATTATACAGCTTCGATCTGAGGGGAACTTACTTTCTGCATATGTCTATTGAAAAGCTTGCCTACAATTGCAAAATTTGATATTTTGCCTTGTATATATATTTAAAAAGCAAAATAATTGATTCCTGGAATGCTGCTTGTTTGAGATTAATTTTATTTAAATAGCTTACAGTGGCAGTGCTCATCTTAAAATAGGGTAAATTTTTTAGAAAACTACCAATTTAGATAATTAATAGGCCTTACTGGAGCTGCAGCTCAATTCATAACAAATCTTCACGGGAAAAAAGCTTCATATTTAGTGTCATAAAAGCAACTTAAACCAGAAAACATTAATACTACTATCCCCCCAAACCATCCCATAGCCAGAGATGGTATTCAGCAGGTTCTGACCAGTTCTGGAGAAGTGGTAGCAGAAATTTTGAGTAGTTCAGAGAACCTGCAAATACCACCTCTGACTGCCCCCTCCCCCATCTATTCTCTGCCTTCCGAGTCCCACCTGATCAGCTGGGTCTTCTTTTGTTGCCCTGCACAGGAGAACAGAGCTGGAAATCAGGCTAGTGGGGTGGGGAGGGAATGGAGAGTTTACCGTATCCTTCCCCTGCCATGCCCACCAAGCCATGCCCCCCAAGCCACACCACGCCCACTAAGCCACACCCACAGAACTGATAGTAAAAAAGTACTATTATTTCTGGTGGTACATAGAAGATGGAACTCAGGAATTTTGGCTCTCATTATTCTGTAAATTTAATCATAAGGCAATATTTATAATCCATTCTAAAGTTCTGGTATTAGCCAAAGATACGTGCTAAAAAAACAATGGATATGCAGTACGCATGCATTTTCTTAGAGTCTTCATCTAACCAATGCAAGATATGCATTTAGATTTTTAAAGATTTCTTAGGAAGGAGAGTTGAGTGTTGGTTTAAACAAGAGAGATGGATATGAATTTATTCAAACTCTGTACAATTTCTGTACATTTACAATGCTCTGAAACAAATTCCATATTAAGTTTCTCTTTTGTAAGTATTTCTCTTTGTAAGGAAGACAATGAAGCAGAGGTGATATTCGGCAGGTTCTGACCAGTTCTGGATAACCAGTAGCGGAAATTTTGAGTTGTTCGGAGAACCAGCAAATGCTACCCCTGACTGGAGATTTTACAGTATCTTTCCCCTGCCACACTCACCAAGCCACATCCACAGAACCAATAGTAAAAAATTTTGAATTCCACCACTGCAGTGAAGTATTATTTATATGTGCATTTTTGAAAGGAAACCTCGCATCCAGCAAACAGTATTTTCTTCTCTAGAGGTACATTATTTCATGGTATCAATAGGGCCACTCCTTTTTCCACAACAGGCTCACACCCTTAGCTCATCTTAAAATATTCCTAGGCAGTAAACCCACATGTGGGGAAATAAGATTTAGTAGACAAACAATATGCAGTGATAAAAACTTAAATAAAAAGGCCATGTTATGTATGCTGTTCATTTTCTACTAGCATTATTAACACAGAGATATGCAGCTGAACGTGGGACATGATTGAATGATGCTTGCAAGTATTATAGTCATACCTGTACAGTGATATTCACTCTTACGCCTGTGGCACTCAAGGGCTTAAGCAAGATCTTAAGATGGGAAGAACATTTTGATGGAAATGGGATATAAAACAACAAAAGGATGTATTAGAATGTGTTTGCAATGGAGTTCTGTGAACAGTGTTTTCTCAGCAGAGTTAACTGGGAAACAAAAGCTATCCTGCAGTAGTTCTACAGCTTACAGAAAGGGGGGGTAATAATAATAATAATAATAATAATAATAATAATAATAATAATAATAATAATAATAATAATAATAATACAGTAAGACTGAAAATTATTTGGTTTATATTTTAACACGAGCAAATAATAAAAGTAGATAAAATAACTATATTATCAAGAAAAATGCATGCAGAAAATGCTCACGTTGCAACATCATACCAATAGTCCTAGACTTACAGCCATAATGAAACCTGCCCATTATGGTCACAGGTCACGTTTGTCATTAAGTAAAGTGAAACAGTGGTGAGGAAACTACAGTGGCTACCACTTTGAAACCGGCTGTATATATCTTTTCTGGGTTCTGTTGTAACTTTGAATGGTCGCTGAGAGACCAGTAGCAAGTTCAGTACGATTTGGTTGGGCTCCGTATCTTCTTTTTGTCTTGGTATAAATGTGTAAGGATGGCACTCAATATGCTTCTGAGGAAGAGAATCTTTTGCAGTACTAACGGTGTTTGTGACATGGCCGGCCTCCGGATGTCTAGCTGCTGCCGATGTTTCTGAACACAAAAAGGAAACATGAAGCTGCAAGGATAGTGTTACAGTGGAAACCTGGAATGTAAGAAGCATCAGCATGGGAAACTTCAATGCAGGGAAAGATTAAATGAATAATTGACATCTTAAGCATCAGTAAATTGAGATGCACTAAAAGTGGCCACTTAAGGAAAAAAATAACACTGTTCATTGCTCAGAACATGAAAGACCAAGAGTGGTACTATTTCAATTAGAATAGAGCTGGAAGGGGCCTTGGAGGTCTTCTTGTCCAACTTCCTGCTCAAGCAGGAGACCCTCTACCAATGGTGGCTAACCTTTGGGGCTCCTGTGCCAAAAATTGTGCTCATGAGCTCATGTGCCAGTACACAGAAGGTAATGCGTGCAATCACACACACCCCGCCTCCTCCTCCTTACCTGCACATGGACAGAGGTGGAAAAATGGGCCCGTTTTATTACTTCTGATATTTCCAAAAATATAGGAAGTAATGAAACAGGCCTGTTTTTCAGCCTCCAAAGGCTGCAGAGGCTTCACTTGAGCCTCTGGGAGGCCGAAAAAGGCCTCAAACTGGCAGAAAAATCAGCTGGGAGGTGCATACATGCGCAGTGAGGGAAGTTTCCCTGGGACTCGCGTGCCCCCACAAATGGCTCTGCATGCCATCTGTGGCATACATGCCATAGGTTTGCTATCATGGCCATATACCATTTCAGAGAGGTCGTTGTCCAGTGTTTTCTTCAAAAGCCTCCAGTGGTGAAGCACCTACAACTTCTGAAGGCAAACCGTTCCCAGGGGTGGGATTCTACAGGTTCGCACCTATTCTCTAGATCCGGTTGTTAACATTCTCAGCAGTTGGGAGAACTGGTTGTTAGAAGAAATTACTGGCCTAATCCTGTAAGGAAGGCAGGAAGGAAATATTCTGGTGTTGCTTACAGAAACTGCCTCTCCGTTAACCCTTATTACATTCTTGGCAGGTCTAGACTTCCTGTCTCAGGAACGTCTCTGGAGTTTTTTCCCCTCCTTTTCTGGTACTTTGCTTATGTGGAGTGACCATTCAAAGTTACAATGGCACTGAAAAAAGTGACTTATGACCATTTTTCACACTTATGACTGTTGCAGCATCCCCACAGTCATGAGAGGCCAGGCGAGGAGGTGCGTGCCTCAATGTGACTGATGGAGAGTTGGCCGCACCCAGCGAGTCACATCACCACCAAGCCACTCCCACCAACTAAGCCACACCTACAGAACCAGTTGTTAAAAAATTTGAATCCCACCCCTGGCTGTTCCACTGATTAATTGTCCTCTGGAATAACACCTATTCAGATATTTGGTCCACAGCATAATCCAAGCAATGCTGGAGGAGCTGCATATATGAGCAAGCCATGTGCTGGGCTGGAAAAGGGAGCTTTTGATATGCACTTGGAAACTATATGGCAAAACAGCAGCTTCAAATTGCATGAGGAGGTACAGCATGTGGGCTTAGTTGAGAGTAGACTGTGCTGCTGCTTTCACTTGACCTTGTAAGCTTGATAGAGCTATAAATCCTGCACAATAAGATTATGCAACTTTTTTGTTGAGGTGGTGATTCAACAAAATATTTCCTCCTGAGACTCCACACTTGTTTTAAAATGACAACAAAGCACAGAAAACCATTTATTTGAATGGGTTCCTGCTGCCCTATGCAAGGTCAAGACGGCATTCCAGAGTTTCCCTACTCAAGACATGAGTTAAGTACCCTGATAAAGATGTTCATACTATAAGTGAAACTGTGCTCAGCAGGAGTGTAGAATCAAGAATGCAGAGTTGAAGTATTTTGAGAAATGTGCTATCTGATTCTGCAAAACCTACTTTAGCATTGCAGGAAGCTAGAAATCAAATATGTTGCTTTGCAGGATTTATTTTTATTTTTTTTCAGTGGTCACAGTGACATATTTTTGTTGCTGAGATCAACACTGTTATTATCTATTTTAGGAGCAAAATATTACCAGGATTTATTGCAAAACTCTATTTATTGCAAAAGAGATTTTGAACCAGTGGCCTCCTGCAGGCTTACCGACTGCAGTGACCTCAAAACTGGTCCAATTCCCCAGGCAACCTCTTTTTCTCAGAGTTTAAGTCCTTGGACAAAACTGAACTGTTAATAGGAACAAATCAAATGGGGCGGGGGGAATCCTCAAAGTTAGTGCTTTTTTTTTTTGTCCTGAATTTTCCCCAGTCTGATGCTGGTTTGTTCTAATGTATATTCTTGTCCTTCTTGTGGAATAACTTTCAGCATTCAGAGACCAGTACAAAGATAACAATGGATTTGGAAAGTCTTTCATGTGAACATGAAAGATTCAAGTATATTTAGCACACACACACACACACACACAAAAACCCCTATAAATTAAAGGTGAACTTGACAACTTGATCACTATCTTCAAATCTGGTGAATAAGTTAGTGTAAAAGATGATAAGAATGCCTTCAGGCAATATAACTGCGAAAAGGTCAAGAAAAGGAAGATTTATAAAAGGAATGCAGAAAGGTGGTTTTCAAGTTGATGCTAATCTGATTATTATGTATTAAGTGCTTAGTTTCGTGCTATGAGGCAATCCATATCAAACTCAATTCCCAGTTCTGCTGCAGATAGCTTCATTAAGCTATCACCCAGTTTGGTATAGATATTTTCTCCTGACCTTTTTGCTTATCTCTTCTGCTCATCAGCATTTGTAGAATGGTATGATTTCGTTACAATGCTTATGTAAAATCTGAAATAAAGAGCTGTGCATCGTAAGAGAATTTTAAATGAATCTTCAACTTATAAAGACTTGAGTTAGTAAAGTAGTATTATCCCAGGGTCACTATTTTGCCTGTAATAACTGGGTGAATTAAATATTAGAAATACGTGAAAAAGAAGGCCCTTTATTTGTACACATCTGCACCCCTATGCTCAATCCCAACACTTGATTTTAGAATGATGCCCCAGGAGAACCCTACTCAAACGAGTCTCCCTTTTCTGTCTGCATTGGAGATTGATTTGATTTGTGCAACTGTGCAGATGGCAGCACAAAACTAGGGCAAAATGTCACCCCAACATCTTACATTGGTCATGGACAGAACAAGTGAGCAAATAATGATAAGAGGGGAAGTAGCAGTGCCAGGAGTTTGTGAGGTTTGGCACTGTGCCTCTTGCAGTCATATGGTCTATGTGAACTGGGCTGATGATCACAATGTCAAAGTATGGGTTAAGTGTCCCAAACAGCAATTACAGGACTCAAACACAAGAGATTTTAAATGAGCCACCATTAACACTTAGGTCTTCACTCATCAAAAGGTATACATATGTGAACTAGAATCATAAACAAGAACAAATATGGAATGTTTTTTTTAATCTTTGCATTGCATCTTAGCATGGTTCTGAAGATTTAAATTATTTTATAGTCAGTAAAATGTTCTACGTCTGGTTGGAGAGCAACTACTTGAGATCAATCTTCAGGCCAGTATCATTTAACATTTTTATTTTTGATCCAGATGATGAGGCTGATATCAGAAGGTCTTCAAACTTGGCAAGTTTAAGACTTGTGGACTTCAACTCCCAGAATTCCTGAGCTAACGTGACTGGAGGAGGAATGCTGGGAGTTGAGGTCCACAAGTCTTCAAGCTGTCAAGTTTGAAGACCCCTGGTCTTGACACATTACAAGTGGGGATTGGGGTGTACTCATTGACAACCAGGTGAACATGAGTAGCAATATGAAGTAATTACTGAAAGGGTTGATTCAGGGCTGCATCAGAAGAAGCGTAGTGTCACAAGACTCTTATTTCTCACTACTCAGCACTATTCCACCTAATGCTGAGCATCATATTTCCAGATTTGAGATTAGAGAAGGTTCAGAAGAGGGCCATGAAGTTGTTACAGGAAATTGAAGCCGTGGGCTTTGAAGACAAGCTGAAGGAATGTGGAATGTTGACAGGAGATATGAAGTGTCTGGTCAGTTGCATAAAAGAAAACTACAAGAAAGATGGCCTAGAAATATTTTCCATGTCCTCAAAATAAGACCAGAAATAATTGACATAATTCGCAGCCTCTAGATTGGGTTTGGCATAAGAAAGAAACATCCTGAGGGCACGATCTGTACAATGGAAGTTGTAGATTTTCTATTGCTGGAGATTTTTAAGAGACTTTTACGGTTTTCTCTGATTTCTCTGCATAGTGCTAAATGTGTATTTAAGTGTGCTAAATGATCCTTGCATAGTTCCAGGATGACTCAATAAAATGTTATGTCCTGATTCCTGTTCAGCAAATATTTTATCCCAAAGGTGCTTTTTCAAGAGGCAACTGGACGTTCTGGTTTTTCTTTGAAGACGTTTCGCTTCCCATCCAAGATGCTTCTTCAGAGCTGAAGAAGCTTCTTGGATGGGAAGCGAAACATCTTCAAAACCAGAAAGTCCAGTTGCTTCTTGAAAAGTTCTTCAGAGCTGAAGAAGCTTCTCGGATGGGAAGCAAAACAGTCTGCTGGGGTTATGGGATTCTCTTTTGCAAACATTTTGAGACAATGGGGAAACCAGATTCACTTAACAACTGTGTTACTATTTAACAACTGCAGCGATTCGCTTAACGAATGTGGCAAGGAAAGTTGTAAAATGGGGCAAAACTCATTTCTCACTTAACACCATAAATTTTGGCTTTCATATTTTTATTAGTTTACCGAAATATAAAATACAAAGAAAAATTTCAGAAAAGTAAGAGAAAGCTGGGGGTGGGGATGGTATAAAGAGGGAAAACAAATCTTATTTTCCGGTTTGATCAATCAAGTTTGATTACAAACTTTGGGAATTATTCAATGTTACATACAAGGACAGAAAACATGCATTTACACACTCATTCTACACCTACAAAACTATCTTAAAGCTTTCTTTCAATGCATATATTGAAATACATATACATAAGAGCCGTACTGGCACAGTGGTTAGAACGTGGTACTGCAGACTTCTTCTGCTGACTGCCAGCTGCTTGCAATTGAGCAGTTCGAATCCCACCAGGCTCAAGGTTGACTCATCCTTCCATCCTTCTGAGGTGGGTAAAATGAGGACCCAGGTGGTTGGGGGCAATAGGCTGACTCTGTAAATCGCTTAGAGAGAGCTGTAAAAGCACTCTAAAGCGGTATATAAGTCTAAGTGCTATTGCTATCAGACTTATAAAAAATCCATCCTAACTAATTAAGTCATTAAATTAAAGTCACTCCCTCCAGCTTATTTTCATAGAATGAAAACTTTTTCTTCCCAGGAGTGTCTATCAAACCTCTTCAAGAAATTCTCAGCCTTGTTCATGTCCATGAAAAAAGAGTCTCAAAGTTGTTCTGTTAAATGTTGTAGATTCATCTGGAACACTTCCTCATAGATTAGTAAATTGAGACCTGCCTGTAGTACAGGGGACCACATCTGATTTTGAGAAGAGAGGTCTCACAAGTCTTTGTTAGATATAATCATAAGAAATCGTGATTTGTTCAGGGGACCACACAGGAGTTTGAGAAGAGAGGTCTCACAAGTCTTTTGTTAGATGTTGTAATCAAAAAAATCATGATTTATGATTTGCCGCTGCACTGGATGTTTTTAAACTTTCTGAGGAACATTAGATATGCACAAACTTACAGGAGTCCTCTGTGTGCAGTAAACCTTTAACAAGGGCAAACAAACATTTTCTCAAGCATCTCTCAGCAATTGATGGCCAGCAAGATAGCCCATGCTGGCTCACTGAATCTGTTAACAGTAAGCCAGCATGCTTTCAGCAGCTGTTAGCTCAGCAGGAAGGAAATACTTTTTCCAAAAACCACCAATCGCCAGAAAGAAAAACCACTTTCCTTCCTCAACTCATTTGTATAACAAAATTCATGATAGGCTATGTATAATTATGTTTTTGTGGCTATCAGTAGTATCCTGTAGACATTTGTACCGTAACTATTTATCCAATTTTACCTTATACAATCTGCATAGCTGGTATCATAAAATATTGTTGCTCTAATATTTCAGAAAGCTGCTAAAGTCATGTTAGATTTCCAAACCATGCTGCTAATAGTGAAAATTCTAATTTAGGGATCAGTCAGTGTGTTCTAACTTTCCAAAGCTGTGCAAACAGGCTCCCCATGTTCATTATAAATAAATTAATTGCTCGTACTTGAATTTTTAAGCCGTGCCATCATGACAGTTCAACAGGGAGCCTAATTTAAAACAAAAATATGCATAAAATAGTCATTATATTTAAAGTTGTTCTCAGTCCCAATTGAACAATGAACACAGCATTTTGGAAAGTATGAAGTCTGACAAAAATGCCACTTCTCAAGATTTCCACAATATTAATTCATCAAGGACTCCTAAAGACTCCAGTTTACTTTCCATGTTTAACATTTATTGGTACAGAGCTAGACTCTTTATGTTTAGAGGGATTCCATGGAGATAAAGTTGCATGCTAATGTTAAAAGACCCAATAATGTATGGATGGATCTATTTTAATAAAGAACCATTCTGAGTTAATGAAAGAAGGACGTAGAAGCGGGAGCTTCCACGCCCTCTTAACTATTTTCTTAATCAAATGCACCTCCAGGTGACTTCTTTTGCTAAAGAATTCTTACTGCTTTTTGAAGAGATAGTTGGGAAGGACTTTATGTCAAAGCTGCTTAGCGAGTGGACAAATTGGAATGAACAGATGAAAGGACCAACAATGGCCGAATACTTGTTCCTGCCTTGTATTCCAAGTTTTTTTTTTTTTTTTCAGGGGAGGGCGGGGGGAGGGAAGAAACATCAGAGCACTCCAATCAAGAAAACGTGCAAGTTCTCCAATCACAATCCATAAAATAGGATTGGGTGATTGGGACATCTCAAAAGTTCTAAAATTTTGCAGGTAACAAAACTGCATAAGAAGCATTTTGTCAAATGTGATCCTGACAAAATCAACTTCTTCAAAAGGTGGAGGTGGGAAGAAAAACGAACCTCCATCAGGAGGCACTATATTTTTCCTTCTTGAGGGTGAATAAATCAAGCAATGAACTGGAAGAAGAGGAACCAGCCCCACTGCTTTTTTTTTTCTTCACAGCAATTGTTAAGCATTATTGGACTGCATGGATTCACAGATGTGCTTGAAGTCCTTTCTTTTAGAGCTCTTTTTCTGACTGGCGCAGAAAGCACTGTCTCTTTATAAAAATCTGCCCCATTCTTTTCAGAGCCTCATCTGACAAGATAAAGTCAAAACTCATTTCGTACCTGACATTGATGTAACTTTGCCATGAGCAACTAAAGCAATTATGAGACTTGGTTTGGGCACAGCTGAACTACCTTGATAAGGAGGCAGTGAAAAATGACACATCACAGCAGCTGAATGGCTTCATCAGTGCATTGGTAAATTGGCATGCACTTCCCAGAGTCTCTGATGGTTGTGGAAACATCTAACAAAGGCAGGTGGTTTTCTCTTCCACCAGAGGCTAGTTCTAGAATTGCAGTTCCAACACACTTTGGAAAGCTGTTGTTTGCTTCTAACTACTAGATCCTGGGGACCGACAATATGGGGAAGCATTTGGGGCATTCAACAAGGTATCTCATTGACCACAAGGTATCTCATTGACCACAGTTGATCTAAAAAGTTTTTGTTTCTCTAATGACCCTAATAAACTTTCAGCTGTTTTCAAGAAGGAATCTTACTTTCTGCTTATCGCTCTTGGTCTAGATTTGCTCTCAATGATGCAACAGCGATAACAAATTTAAATTCAAAGAAGCATGCCTAGCAACCAAGCCAGAGTGGGCAGGTTTGACTCTTCTATTTATAACCATAACAAGCAGAATTGGATCTGTATAAGACTTTGATATGGGATCACTAGGGAATTCCACAATTGTAGGCTAGAATATTGAGAGATAAGAATATTGGGAAAAAGCGATGGGATAAAAAAAAAACACTTCCATCCTAACATTCTGAAGTCAGCAAAAGTCATATTTCTGAAAGTCTTTCTGAAGACTTTGGTCTCTCGTTCTCTCCCCCTCCCTCCCTCCCTTTCTCCCTCTCTCTCCTCCTCTCCATCTATCCATCTATCTTAGAAGTCTTTCTGAAGACTTTGCTGTATGTGTGCGTGTGTGAGTGTGCGTGTGTGTGTGTGTATGTATTATATAAATTGCACACACACATAGAAGTCTGTGACCCCCTGAGATTTCGCCTTCCTCCAGAGAAATTCAAAGCCATCTCCTGGCTGGCGATTCTACCACTGCCTGCTTGCAAATCCACTTGCACAATCCTCTAACCACCTATACCAGGGGTCCCCAACCCCCAGCCTGCAGCCCATTACTGGGCCATGGACTATTTGGAATTGGGCTGTGCAAGTGGCTGGCTGGAGAGCATGCGCATGGGCGTGCAGCTCAACTCACAGAAGTGGCAGGCAGGCAGGCAGTTGCGCGCACCTGCCCACCGCTCATTGCAAGTCGAGCTGCATGTGCATGTGTGCCAGCCCACATGTCAAAGTCTGCATGTGTGCACATGCCAGCCTGCCACTCACGCAGCCCAGTTCCCCTTTCCCTCACTCAGCTGGGCCACCAAGCTACAAAGGGGGAGGGGGAGGACCAACTTATAACATTTCGACTAGAAGACCCACATGTTGTCTGTTACTAATGCATATTGAACATGTCTACATCTGGCAGAAATATGTCTATTTTTAGAATTTCAAAGATAAATTATCAATATATGAGTTGGTAGTGGGGAGAAACTTACGAAAGGATTTTTATAAGAAAGACAACAACGATACGATGGTCTTTTAAACTGCAATAAATCTGCCTGCCTACCTATTTAACAATCAAAAATGCAAATTACTCAGTAAACGAGAAATTCCCACTCTCAAAGAGCAGTGAAATGCAAGGCCTATAACCATTACATTCTATAACAGCTTTTCTCAGCTTCCAAGAATCTTTAGTTAAATGCTAATTAATCATGCTGGTTAGGGATTCTTGAAAGTGTCGAATAGAACATCCAGACTACAGGAATCTGTTCTGTCCCAACACAGATATAGACAATCCTCAGTTTAAGACCACAATGGATCCCCATTGCTGAACAAGACACTTGTTAAGTCAGATTTGTCCATTTTAGGACCTTTCTTGACACAGTTGTTAAGTGAATCACTATAGTTGTTAAGTTAGCAACATGGCGGTTATGTGAATCTTTAAAAAAAAGCTATTAAAAGTTGTAAAGAGAACATAAAAACTAAAAAAAGCTAATACAAAACAGTGAACAAAAAAAGACAAAGAACAAAGATCCCTCCAAATGTGTTAAGAAAGGATTAAAAGAAATAGAAAACTCTTCCAATTTCCTCTGCAACAAATGTAACTATGATTACAAAATTAATGCTTATTCTATGATTACAATAAAGCTCAATTTTTCCTATTATCTATTTCCCCCTACTTATCTAAACCACAAGTTATAACTGCATTTCTCCCCATTTTATGCAAAAAAAAATTGATAAGGAGAGTAATACAGTATATATTTATCTATCTATCTCCATCTCGGTCTCCGTCTATCCGTCTGTCTCTGTCTCTTCCTGTCTCTCTCTCTCTCTCTCTCCTCTATCTATCTATCTATCTATCTATCTATCTATCTATCTATCTTGATCTCTATTCTATCTTCATCCATCATCTGTCTGTCTGTCTTGTCTGTCTATCTTCTCAATACTGCTGGATTACATATGCATATGATCAAGGAAAAATGATTTGGACCTTATGCAGCTATTCAATAATACCGCTGCACTTTATTTTCAGAAACCCAATAAAAGAGACGCTGCTTTTCTGAAAAGCAAACAATTTCCTAAGTTCTGAAGCTTTTTTCCCTCCAACTCATTTTCAAAGGAAGAAGATGTCCTGCAAGATAACTCTTTCTCTCCTACTGTTTTAATCCAATAGATACCCACACAAGGGAGCTTGGTGAAGGATGATGGAAGTACAAAGCCACCTAAGAGATTTCCCTCATAAATTGTGTAAACAGATATTTATTTATGTCTTTTTAAAGCAGAGCTGGAAATATTGGCACAGGGGTGATATATGCTAGACTTAACATGTAAGGAGAATTGTAGTGGGTGACACGGTAAAAGAAAATGAGGGGTTGTGAAACTCACATTGATAGCTCCGACTTTCCATATTTTACTTTTTTTTGAACAGCTTGTAATTTCCCCCCACTTTTTTTATATTAAGGGTAATCAACATATTTAGGGCATGCAAGATTATGACTATAGATTTTGAGAAAAAAAAATGTTCCAGAAATATGTTATGGACTGATCAGTGAGCCTCTGGGAATGGCAGAATTTGAAATTGAAGGTACTTATTCCAACAATGGAGACAAACCTGTGTGTCCCTTAAGGGGAAATAACACAGAAAGTGAAAATATTGTTTTCTCCCTCAATAAACGAGTCCTCGTAGCCCAGATTTCTTCAACCTCAGAGGTGTGCTTTTCCAGATTCTTACCAATGGCCAATTCTAGGAGTGGAAGAGCACAAAACTAGAGGCTGTCCAATTAGAACAGATTAGACAATGTTCTTTTTTCTTGAAAATGTATCTGATATGTTTTAAGGTCTAAAGACAGCTGAACATAAGGTTACTGATGGAAGGGCACCATCCCTCTTTCCTGCTGTGAATAGATGGATGTTACCTTAAATCTTTGTTACACAGTATTCAGTATGTTGTGTAGTCTCTTTCTTTGCTTTCTAGCATCAAGCAGCTTATCCAAAAACCAAAATGGGAGCAAGATAGAAATGGTAAGGTCAGGTACAAAAAGGAAGAATGACTTAAACAAGAGGAGGGAAGCAGAGGTGGTATTCAGCAGGTTCTGACCAGTTCTGGAGAACCGGTTGTGGAAATTTTGAGTGGTTCGGAGAACCAGCAAATACCACCTCTGACTGGAGATTTTATAGTATCCTTCCCCTGCCATGCCCACCAAGCCACCCCCACTGAACCGGTAGTAAAAAAAAAAATGAATCCCACCACTGGAGGGAAGCATATCTTAACTGCCGCTTAAATTTTATCTTCCAAAAGAAGTTTCTTCAACGAATAAAAACTGAACTATGAATCCAAATAAATAAATTGTAATGGTATTATACCAGCATATGTATTTATTTAAATGTGTAGGGATATCAATTCATGAGTATTTTTTTTTTAAATATAAAAAGGATGACAATCCCTCTTGAAGCAACCTGTTGTTTTTCCTTCAGTGCTGGTTTATTTGTGTGTGTGTGTGTGTGTGTTTACTTTCTGTTAACACAGACTTTTCAGAAATGCTCAATCATCTGGGAAAAGATAAAGAAGACTTTCAATCTGTGCCATAAATGCCACAATGCAACAAATAAATACGACTCCAAACCATCAGATCACGCTGCTAAAATACTTGTTCTCCTTGGAAGGATCTGAAGTTCTTCTCAGTAATGAAAAAAACAAACAAACAAACCACTGTGCCTTTAATTACTTTCGTGTTGCCCCCCAAAATAAGACCCTGGCTGATATTTTTTGCCGTCAAAAAAGGCACCGGGTCTTATTTTTGGGAGGGGAGATGTCGTCCACTGACTCACCTCTTTTTTTGCTATCAGAGACCTTCAGGAACTTCTTTGTTTGACAAGGCCAGCAAAACTTTCCTGAAGGCCTCTGTAGCCAATAATAGAAAGACCTTTAGAAAGGCCTCTGCAGCCAATAACATAGCTCTGGATCGATCCAGAGCACTGTTATCAGCTACAGAGGCCTTCAGGAAAACCTTGCTGTCTGTAGAAGAAATGGGCCAAGGTGTATGAGGTCTGGTTGCAACTATCCGAAAGTAAGTAATAGGGCAGCTCTATTTCCCCATCCCCATCCTAGCTTAATTTTTACTCGTGCACCCTGTAGTGGGCAGAGTCTTAATTGGGTCTTATTTTGGGGATAGGAATTATATTGGGTGCATGTGTGAAAATCAAGCTAGGACTTACTTTCTGAGTAGGTGGTATTTTGGGGGAAGCACAGTATGTACATGGGAAACCATCTTCCCTTGTTCCCAGGATCAGGAGGTTACTTTAAAAGGTACATTGTTACATTATTACGAACACAGCTTTTACATACACATAAGAAGTATCTACTACATCCTAATACCTAAGCATTGGCCTCAGTCTGACAGCAGAAATGTAAAACTGTTGAAGGCAAGGCAGTGTTGGTGGTTTTATAGAAAGAGTTTAACGAAATGAGAATTCATAGACAAAGAGTTCAAATATGAGAATTCAAATGAAATGAAAATTCAGAGAAAAAGAATGTCCATTCATGCTTAGGAGTACAGGTCCAGACTTCCCTCATTTCCATGCAGTAATCTTAATCTGGATTTATACGTTAGCTCTGTCTCTTGCATAAATAAAATGAGGAAGATCAGCATGCAACATAATGACTGTAAAATGAAGTTTGAGATTTTAGGACTAATTTATGTGGAAATAATAAGAAGTAAGATCAGGGGTGGGATTCAAATTTTTTAACAACTGGTTCTGTGGGCGTGGCTTAGGTGATGGGCATGGCTTGATGGTCATGTTACTGGATGGGTGTGGCCAACTCAGTATCACTCACTCCGAGGCACGCATCTCCTCGCCTGGCCTCTTGGGACTCTGGGGATGCTGCAACAATCGTAAGTGTGAAGAATGGTCATAAGTCATAAGTCACTTTTTTCAGTGCCATTGTAACTTTGAATGGTCACTCCACACAAGCAAAGAACCAGCAAAGGAGGGGAAAAAACCTCCAGAGAAATTGCAGAGACAGGAAGTCTAGTCCTGCCAAAAATGTAATAAGGGTTAATGGAGAGGCAGTTTCTGTAAGCAACACCAGAATATTTCCTTCCTGCCTTCCTTACAGGATTAGGCCAGTAATTTCTCCTAACAACCAGTTCTCCGAACTGCTTAGAATGTTAACAACTGGTTCTAGTGAATAGGTGCGAACTGGTAGAATCCCACCCCTGGGCAAGATGTCTAAAGAGGCAGACTTACTGTATCACTCTGATATGGGCGATAGTGTAGCCCTGTGACCTGAAGAAGACAATCGTTGGTTTGAAGGATTTGGATGACAATTCTTAAGAACTAAGTTTAGTGGCCTAGAAATTGGTCATTAATAAGTGAACATCTGATCCTCAAAATAAACAAGTACCTTTAATGAACTTTATTACTAGGTCTGTTTAAAGTTATGTTTTATGTTTATTAAAATCATGCATATTATTTTTATATTTGCAGCAATAATCTTAAATATGATTATTAATTTTTTGTTTTATTTTCTTAAGATCCATCTTCTATTATTTAACAATGTTCAAGCTGGAATTCCAGGAGATAATTTTTTTCCAATGGATATAGGAAGAGAAGTGCTCACACTTAAATCTTTGCATTTGTATTTCTTCTTCCAATACAAATTTGCATTTCATGAGGGAAATATCTATCCTCCAACTCTACCACTCAAAAATAGCATTTGGCCAAGTCCATCCTGGGTTCTACTGCAAGCTTAAGCCAACCATAAGGTATCAGACACTTAGATTATTTGAGGTGGATATTGTATAATATAGAACATGTGACAAGATGGGTATCATAGAATATAGAACATGTGACAAGAGGACACATACCATATTAAAATAACACAAACAGAAGCACTGAAACATACAAATCACAAGAACTAGTGAGAAATTTAAGGTTGGAGTATCATTTAAAAGTGACAAGCTTGGAGCAATTACTTCTCTGTTTTTAAAATACCTCCTATTATTTCTGTTCTTACTTCTTGAACAATTAAATCTTACCAGAAAAGTGTCACCAGGTAGCACACATACAAAAATATCACATTAGCACTGAACTCCCAGGGGATAACTAGTTACCAAACAATTTTTGATAGGTTTAACTGTGTAATGGGTGGCACAATGTCTCTAAAATGCTGGGTTTGTCAGTTGGAAAGCCAACACCGAGAAGCATGAATGGGGTGAACTCCTGTCCTTATTCTAGCTTTTGCCAACCTGATTGATCGAAAAGTAGGCAAATGTGAGTAGATAAATAGGTACCACTTCAATGGGAACATAACCGCTCTCCGTGACTTTTGTTGGCCAAATGACCACAAAAATGTCTTGGCTCAACGGCCCTTGAAATGGAGATTAAAATCTGCAGGGACTTTTTTTTGTTTTAGCTTTGCTTCTTTACTTTGTAATAGCCCATCATCAGTTTCCTGATTTCTAAAGAGCTATTGAACAGCCAGAAGGAAAAGAAGGAAAACCCCATGTTCCACTACCTGTCTCTAAACATTGTAATTTTTGGCAACTCCCTCTCACCGCATCATTTTCTTTTTTGTTTCAGAGCTCATGTCATATCCCCAATATCTTAATTGTCTTTACATTTTCTGTCCCAATTTTGACACTCCATAGCAGATTAAATATTATGCCCCAAATACTTAGCTGGTTGACTTTTTCCCTGAGTCTTTTTTAGGATATACTTAGGATATACAGAGTCACTTTTTAGAGTGAGATGGGAAGCATATGCATTTAACAAATAAATAAAAATGAATACAGTTATGCAGACAGGTTTTGAAATTTGATTTGAAGAGTTCACCATATCACATATGATTTATTATAAAAACCTTTTTTTAAAGGCAAAGCTGGGTGTTATTGAAAACTCAAATATCTGGCAAAAGGTTACAGATATTTCTACAAAACATGCATTTATATCAACATGTTTAACCTTAAGAAAAAGGTAAATCAAGGCAGGCTAGAATTTGCTTCAAAATATAATAACAGGTGTTCTTTGTTGCAGAAATCAGTTATGAGTGAATGAATGAATGAATGTATACAGATTTTACTCTGCTAAAGGTAAAGGTTCCCCTCGCACATATGTGCTAGTCGTTTCTGGCTCTAGAGGGTGGTGCTCATCTCTGTTACGAAGCCAAAGAGCCAGTGCTGTCCGAAGACATCTCCATGGTCATGTGGCCGGCATGACTAAACACCAAAGGCACATGGAACGTTGTTACTTTCCCACCAAAGTGGTCCCTATTTTTCTACTTGCATTTTTACATGCTTTCGAACTGCTAGGTTGACAGAAGCTGGGACAAGTAACGAGAGCTCACTCCGGTACATGGTGCTAGGGATTCGAACTGCCAAACTGCCAACCTTTCTGATCAACAAGCTCAGCGTCTTAGCCACTGAGCCACCATGTCCAACTGACAACTATAGGGGGCAGTGCTCATCTCCATTTCAAGGCCATTGAACCAGGGCTGTCCAAAGACATCTCTGTGGTCATGTGGCCAGTAGGACACCACAGAACGCTGTTACCTTCCCATCAAAGTGTTGCCTATTTATCTGCTCACATTTGCATACTTTTGAACTGCTGGGTTGGCAGGAACTGGGATGAAGACAGGAGCTCACCCCGTCACGTGGTGCTTGGGTTTTGAACCTGGGCTGCCTGCTTTCCAGCCGACAAGCTCAGCACGTTAACTGCTGAGCCATTGTGCCTCCAATACACACACACTCACACATTTTCAGCAAGCATCCTGTTGAAAATAAATGGCATATTCAGAAATAATTCCAAGAGAGGTTATTATTTTGGGGGATGACTGCAGTTGGGGCTATAAATTATCCCTTCCTGCTAGATGATTTCAGACACTTGGCCAAATTGTGAATGCTTGGGAAAGGATCCAGCAGAAAGGTTCTTATTAAGGCTGATTTCTTTAAACTGTTCCTTCTATTTACTCTTGTGGGTTTTATGGATGATTAATTCTTTTGGGAGGGGTTCTGGATTTAAGAAATCAAGGTTAAGAAAACCTTATTATCCATATATAAATCATGGCAAAGCTATACATCTATTTGCCAAAATTAAAAAAATAATAATATTTTGAATGTTTGTTATGCCAGCTTCAGAAGTATAGAATAAGTTATGTGCCAGTCAAAAACACATCATTTTCCCTTTAACAGGTACAGCAAAAGTTCATGAGCTTAATGCCTTCCTACATTTCTAAATAAGTCCTGGCAATCTGAAGAGAAAAGTTGATTACATTAATATGTTGCTGTTATTTAGATCAAGATGCATTTAATTTGAACAAAAAAGTAATTCAAGGCTCAGCTAGAGTTCACTCAGGGATATAGTAATCAGATGGACATTTTAATCTGCCTTTTACTTTTCTAAACATCTGTTTTACATGTATTCCATCTAAGTAAAACAACTATCATAACAACCGATTTTCAATAAGACATACTTTTTATATATAAAAAGATTAACCATCTATCACTGTGCATTTTGAACAGAAACAGATAATATAAGAATGTACATTCTATCTGCTATTATTGGTATAATTTATAGCATCTGTGATACCAGCTGTATCAGGATTACAAGTTTGTATACCTCTATGTCTTCAACATACGTGTGTGCATATTGTGTGTGGAGAAGGGGAGAATTCTACATTTTATTTCTATAATTTGGTGAAAAAGATTTTCAAAATATTAAAATTCATATCTTAATATTGCTTCCCACGGTGAGCCATGATGGCACAGTGGTTAGAGTGCAGAACTGCAAGCTACTTCTGCTGCCTGCAGGCTGCCTGCAATTTGGCTGTTCAAATCTCACTGGCTCAAGGTTGACTCAGCCTTCCTTCCTTCCAAAGTGGGTAAGATGAGGACTCAAATTGTTGGGGACAATATGCTGACTCTGTAAAACTGTTTAGAGAGAGAAAGCTATAAAGCACTGGGAAGCAGTATATAAGTCTACGTGCTACTGCTATTGCAAGATTCTACTTCCAACCTTGCTGGGTGACTTTGGGCAGTCACATCTTTCAGTCTGGCAGAACCACTAGGTCAGATCTGGGCAACTTTGGCTATCCCCGACCGACCAGCAGCATTGGATGCAATAGCCAGGAGTGAGGTGTTGGTGGCAGGGGGTGGGCATTGGCATCAGTGGTGCCAATACCCAACCCCTGCCCCCAAGAACCCACTCCCTGGCTGATGAATCCAATCCCACGGCCAGTCAGGAGTCTTGGTGGTGTCAATGGCAGAAGAATATTGGCAGGGAATAGGGCAGTGGTATCAGCAAGTGACAGGCTGGGCATGGGGGGGGCAGCATATGGTCCCCCACACCCACTCACCTTCATATGGCCCCTTGGGAAAATTAATTGGACCTGCACTAGCAAGAGCAGATCAGAAAATCAACTCCACAGGAAAGCTACAATGACTTTTATTGAGATTGGCTATAGTTACCAAATCTTGGAAAACTGAATTTGCTGTAACTCCTCCTTAGAGTTCAGTGAATTAATCACGCATTTGCCTAAGTTGCTTCTGAAAGTTATTTCTTTTCTCAGGATTTTTTTTTTTTAAAAAAACCTTTGCCCCTTTGGCTTAGGCAACACTTCATGCATACTTTCATCAAGGTTATTTTCGTTATTGTCTAAACAGCTCACCTCACTGGCTGGTTATGCTGGGGGAAAAAAGAATGAATATATAATGAACAATTGAGGGAACTGTTTGTGTCTAGTTTAATGAGAGGAAGAACTGGGGTAACATGATAGCTTTCTTCCAATATTTGAGGGGCTGTCACAGTGAAGGTGGGTGGGTGGGGTCAGCCTATTCTGCAAAGCACCAGCAGTCAAGACAAGAAACAATGGATGGAAACTATTCAAGGAGAGAACAACCTGGAACTAAGAATTTTTTTCCTCACAGTGAGAACAATTAATCAATGGAACAGCTTGCCTTCAGAAGTTGTGAATGCTCCAACAGTGGAAGTTTTTAAAAAGAGATTGGACAGCCATTTATCTGGAATGGTATAGGGCAGAGGTCTCCACTTGGTGACTTGTGGACTTCAACACCCAGAATTCCTCAGCTAGCATAACTGATATAGGGTCTCCTCCTTGGGCTTAGAGTTGGACTAGAAAACTTCCAAGGTGCCTTCCGACACTGTTATTCTGCATTCTATTCTGCGATAATTGTCATATTAAATTCAGTCATATTTCATTTATTTCTTACTTCCTCAAAATGACTTCTATTAATTTTTTTCCATTTATCTGCACTTATGGTGGATTCAGACTTGTTCACATATCCCAATGATTATTCAATACACTGAAAAAGTAACAAATAAAGTATTCAGGATTTCAACATTGGCAATTTAGGCAATATATTGTAAATATATATGTGATTTATCCCTACCACAAAGATCATTCGTAATGACAATGATTTGTAAAATGGAACATTTGTACAAATAGAACAAATTTTTGTACTCTTCCCATCCTAACCATAAAATTATAACTTTGTTGAAATGAACTGTAATTTTAAAAGCTCAGGAAATGAAACCCACTCCAACCAGTTAGCTCAACCAGTTTTTATAGTTATTCACTCGAATTATGGTTTGCTATGGTTTACTAGCTTCTTGTTTCTTCTTTCTTTTCTTTTTAAATGCCAAGTACACTAACCTTAAAACAGAAGAGAAATTAAATGCTTAATAACTGTAACTGTGATAACAGGAGGATGTATGCTTCTCTTTAACAGTGTGTGCTTGAGTTCAGGGAGACTTTCTTATTAAAGCTTATTAAAGATTCCTATGATATAATCTCTAGTTGATAGGAAGATGATGTCTGCCGTCTTCTTCTCCCAGAATACAAAGAAAATTGTGATATCTGACAAGCAGCTCTTTTTTAATCTATTAGCCAACTGATGTTCTGTTGCCAATTTACAAATGTTATAAAAATAGCAACAAAAAATGCAAGGAAAGAAAAGCTGGTATAAAAGCAGTGAAAATATAACTGTTGAGTATTAACGGCTTCCTAGAAGATGAAAGTTTATGGTTTGGCATTTCAATATCAACAAAGCAGATGGCAGACAGATCTCCTTGAGAAATGCAGATGCTGTTTAGAGGACATTCTAAAGTTCATACACTGAAGTACTAAGTGTAGCGAGATCCCGAGACAATTCCCGAATCCAACATGAATACATCTCCCAAGGTATACTTAATTATACCGAAGCACTTATATCTCAAGAAGGAAACTCTTCTGACCAAGGCCATGAAGACCTGGCTATTTTCCTAGGCATTTGAGATCAGGTGGGCATAAAGGTTCTGTCAAGATGGATGGTGAGTAGAGTTATTGTTTATTCTTGAGTACTTGGAGAGGTAACTACTATATATATTTTATGATTTAATTTTGCAAGCTGCCCAGAGTCACTTCTTTGAGATAGGTACAGGAATAGAAATGATAGATTCAAGGCAGGACGAAGACAATAGTGTTGTCCATTCTCAATACCACCCTCACTTATTCTGATTTATTCCATTTCATTAAGTTCACTAAAAATCAATCAATTCACTTCAACTGAAAGCAACGGGAGGGGGGGGGGATAAAAAGTTGGGTTCCCTTTGAGCCTTGATAAAGATCTCTGATTGAAGAAGAAGAAAATGTTCTTGCTTGACCACAGGCCATAACCCCTGAAGGTACCTCACTGTGATGTGAAAAGTAATTTGATTGTGGAAGTATCTAAAGAAGACTGATCAGAGGATATACTTATCATGGCCATGGATCCAATGTCTGGGACATCTACAACCACGGCTAATTAATCGCTGTCAGGTTTGGAACTAATGAAAATATATGTTGTGGCTGCTGGCCCATCCAGCAGCCAAATCAAAGGACGAGGCGAGGGAGTCAGGGTCAGCATCGAGGCAACCTGAGAGCTTTGAGGGGGAATGGAGTTGTCAGGGATAGAGCCGAAGCCTGGGCTGGCTGTCAGCCCTCAGGTGAAGAGTCAAAGCCCCCAGGTCTGGAGGTGGCTGATGAGGAAGAGGAGGAACAGCTGGGTTCAGTGCCTGACGCACGGATGCACAGAAGGCAGAGGAGAGGAGAGCAGTGGAAATCTGTGGGCTGATCCTTCGGACAGACGAGCCACCGCTGCTAGCGAAGCCGCGCCCTAGCTCTGGGGATAAAAAGTAGAGGATGGAGATGAATAGATGTGCAGACAACTATTCATCTCCCTGCTGGACAGGCTTGTTAGTCTGTGAGAGAAACTCTTTGCCCGGGTTCAGGGTGCTCCTAATAAAGTAATCATTGATTTAACTTCAGAGGGTTTGTCGTGTTTGGGGAGCTGGGTCGGAACAATATACTTCTCCCATCCTTGACACAGTATGGGAATTATTATTTTAAACAAGCCATAGAAGAAGGGGAAGAAAGTGACATAAAAAGATCTTTATCTTCACTCCCACATCCTATCATAAGACTACAAGGAGCACATGCATATCTTGTTTCTAACTTTATCTTCTGTACTAATAGCAGCTTTAGAAAATATTCAGAATCTTGGAAATGCAGGGTCTTAAAAAGGGCCCCTGTTTCCATGTTCAGGTGGATGGTGAACAGGATGAATGACTTGGGAGAGAAAAAATAGAAACATTTTTTTTTTCTTTGTCTCCTTGTAAGAACACCCTCAACCCAATGTAATAGCAATTGAAAGCAATTCCCCCCCACCCCACCCCAAAGAATTGTTGGAAAAATTAAAGCAGCATGATAAGTCACTTGACTTTTCTTGACGAAAAGGAGGATGAATAAAATCTACCTAATGTAATCTACTTATCAATCCTTTCTTACAAAATATTCCTCTCAAGCAATGATTCCATTATCATTTGAAGTGAAAAGTAATGATCTTTTAATTCTTTAGTGTATTTAATTAATTACAAAAATCACATTCACAAGAAAGGTAGTGATATCTCATTCTGTGGTATATTTTACTTTTTTTGAAACAGGCTTCAGAAATACGAGTAAAATAAGCACTCTTATAAATCGGTGACAACTGACATTTTAGATTGGCATAATTTCATAGGTTAGGCATTAGATGATGAAATCCAAAAACATGCTGTAAAATGCCTGGCCAAATAAAAAAGCCAGTGAGGTCTACTTAATCAAGACATTACGCTGGCAACCTTACATTATGGTAATATTCCGGCCAATGAAAATATGAATAATTTGCTGGTAGCATTTTGTCAAGGGAAAAAAGATATGAAGAATGAAAGTATATAATCCTAGGGAAAAAAATCATGCATATTGGGCATATTTTTTCCTCTAGCTTTTTAAATGATGAGCAAGCTAATCAAGCTAATTTTAATGGCTAGGAGTCTCATTTTCATGTCAATAAATTTACTCTATAGAGATACTGATTTATAAGGTACATGATTTGTATTCTCAACTGAGGGCTAAACTCCAATGAGTATATTATTCGCTCTTGGGAAAATAACTGTCTAAATTTTATTACGAATAAAATATATGACAAGCTGAGGATTTGCAAAATAAGGAGGGAGAAATATCCGAGCCTTCCATTCTGTTTTCTCCAAGCACAATACAATGATGGACTGGGCAGTTCAGTAAATGGAATATTTGCAAACATCTGGTGAACTATAACACTTGCATTATTAACCCCCCAGTTACCAATATGGATCTTAACCATATTTGGATGAAATAAGATCCAAATACAAAACGGGAGATTGAGAGATAGAAGGAGAAGAAAATCTGCAATTCATTCAAATGTGAATTCCATATAAATACGTGTGGTACCCCAATTGATGCAACAGAAATGAGGACAAACTACATGTTATGTACAGTTATATATATTCTTTTCTTTAGGGTCTGCCTTGAACAGTACGGACACCAGTTAAATTTGCACAAGCAAATCTAGTCACGTGGTATTTAGAAACAGATGAGGGATGTTTTTCCCCTTGCCATCACATTTTACCTTTCAGAGTCCCTCTTTGTGTTCCTCACACCTTGAACATTCTGCAGAAGAGGTGGGCAACTCAGAGACTCTTAAAAAGAACAGGTAGATTTGGATAAGTCTGCCTCTAAACAGCCACAAATGCACACAGACCCAAGGGTCCAGTAGGGGATTGGACCTTGCTTTCAACCACACTTTTGTCTTCAGCTCCTTTCTAGTTATAACTGAAATCAGCTTTCTTGTCTGCAGTTGAACATACTTCTCACCACAATTCTCTGTAGAAAAGGCCTTCACGCAACAGGAAGGGGGGGCGGGATCCTTTTCAGCTTCATCTATCTCTGTGATGCTGGACTTGGGGAATTGCCAAGCGAAGGCAGGTAGAGTGAGTCTTTAGTTTGTTCCCGTAATGAACTGTTCCTGGGGGAAGGGAGACTCAGACTAATTGGAGAGGTGTCAGACTCAACCCATGAATGACATAGAGCAATCCAGCCAAAATTCAGTTCTTTAAATCTATGGAGATTCTCAGTTACCTAGGTCATGGTTGTTCCAATGGTGCTTTTTCAGGAGTCAATTGGGCTTTGTTTTTTCTTTGATTTTTTTGGGGGGTGGTGGTGGTGGTGTTTTTTGAGGTCTTCAAGTGAAATGTCTTCAAAGAAAAAACAAGAAAGTCCAGTTGCCTCCTGAAAAAGTACCTTTGGGACATTCAGTTCTTTATTTGCTCACACCCAGCAAACAGAATATTCTCACATTAAACCTTTATTGTTTTTACCCTTATGGATATATCCTGGGACATTCTAGGGCAGTGGTGGCTAACCTTTTGGGTCTCCTGTGCCAAAAATTGTGAGCGCACCAGTGTGCCAGCACACAGAATACAATGCATGACCCCTCCCCACGCCCCCTGCGCATGTGCGCACAATCCCCCCTCCACCCCCTTACCTGCACTGCGCCTCACAGCTGATTTTTCGGCTGGTTTGAGGACTTTTTTGGCCTCCCAGAGGCTCGGAAAAAGCCTCTGCAAGGCTTCTCAGGCTGAATTATAGGCCCATTTTGTCACTTCCGGGATTACAGGAAGTGATGAAACAGGCCTATAAGTCGTCCTGAGAAGCATTGCAGAAGCTTTTTCCAAGCCTCTGGGGGGCTAAAAAGGGCCTCAAACCAACTGGGGAAATCAACTGGGGAAAAAAATCAGCTGTGAGGCGTGGGCAGTGAGGTAAGTTTGCCTGCGGCTCGTGTGCCAGCACAAATGGCTCTGCGTACCACACATGCCATAGGTTCGCCATCATGGTTCTAGGGAATGGCTATCCTAACTCTCTCTGCTTCCTATCCAGCTCTTGGGCTGTGTTGCCGCTGATCTCATCTCCATCCTTGGAATGTGCTCCCTGCCTCCTGGGAAACTGCTGCTTCGCTGAAGTCCATCACTGAAGCACACACACGCTCACATACATGAACTTGGCCCTTTAGGATGATATAATTCTCAGGGTAACCAACCTCTGCATAGCTGCTATGAAAAGAAGGCAATAGATTATTTAACTATGTTGCTTTCATGGGATTCACCCCTATTATGCCTCAAATGCATTTTATTAACTTATGCTTACAGTACCTTAAACAATTGTGTATTACTCTGCATTATAATGTAAGTCAATATATCTGTCCCTCATTCAGGGGTGAGATTCTACCGGTTCAGACTAGTTCAGGTGAACCCCTTTGCTCCGAAGGTCAGCTGGCAGTGAACCAGTTCGCTGCGACAATCCCACCACTGCTCTTTCCTGTGTTTTATTTCCCTTTCTTACAGCACAGCTGATTCGTGCGGCAGTTTGCCGTGCTTCCGCTTTTTCATTCAGAGGAATTGCTGTAGAAGTTAAGGATTGAAACTTTTTTAAACGCGGAGCATGCAGGCAGGTGAAGCGCACAATCACCAAACCGGTTGTTATATTGATGGAATCCCACCCCTGCCCCCATTGATTGGAGGACCCAAAATATGTCTGAGCATGAGCTGAATGGAGAAATGGTTTATCTGAGGACCGCTTTGCTTTGAATTTTTAACAGTTATGAATCTAAACATTTCAGTAAACATTCAATGCTATCTTCATTCAAGGCTTGTTTTCCATTACTGGAATGTATGTAAGCTTTTGCAGTGTTTTTCCTTGCTTTGAAAACCGTTTGGTATTCAAAGGAAGTTATTACACCAACCATCTGTACCACTCTGTTTCAAGAGGGACATTAATTTTTATTCTTCTTGGATCTTAAAGGAATAAATTTCCCAATGCCCAGCATGCTTGCTAGTCAGAAATAACTCAACCAACAGCTGTGGCCAAATTGTGTGCTAGTCTGACACTTTTTGATAAAACAAGTATGTGTTATTCTAGGGATAGATGGCAAAGAGGTGTACTCAAGCAAGATAATACTAAGTCACAATGGCAGTGATAGATCTTGACAACATACATTGACTTAAAACATCAACATGCCAAAAAAAGAAGAAAGGGGTGAAGAGATGGAAGACAGAAGCTTTTCTGCACTTGAAACGCAGAAAAAAAAACTTGTTTTTTTTTTTTTTATCTCTCTGGTGCAAGTTTTAAAATCAAGAAATGAGTGTTGGAATTCCAGGTGGTTTTCCTTGAAGCCAATTGCATGTTTCCTTTTACACATGCCGCGCGCATACGTAAAAAGCTCCTTGAGAAAGCTAGAAATCAGGAGACAAGGAACTTCTTTCTGGAATCAAGTTCGGTTTTTTAACATGTAACCATGTTGGGTTCCAATTCCATTCTCCAGAGATTGTGTGTAACAGGAGAGATGAATCAACCAAGATCCTAATCTCTTAGTTTTTTTTTTTCTTTTATGAAATGATAAGCTAGGATTTGTGATCACCTCCTCTCTCTCTTGGACATCATTACCAGGATCCAAAATACCTCTGCCATTTTAATATTTCTCCACCCACCCATTGAACTGGGTGCTGTCAGAACACTATTCTGAAGTGACAGCCTGCTCCCATCCTGCATCTGAAATATCCCTGGGGATAAATCAGGGGTGGTATTCAGCCAGGTCTGACAGGTTCTGGAGAACTGGTAGCAGAAATTTTGAGTAGTTCCAAGAACTGGTAAATACCTGGTTGGTCCTGCCCCCATCTATTTGCTGCCTCCCGAGTCCCAGCTGATCGGCTGGGTCTTCTTTTGTTGCCCTGCACAGGAGAATGGAGCTGGAAAGCAGGTTAATGGGGTGGGAATGGGAATGTTACAGTATCCTTTCCCTGCCATGCCCACCCAGCCACACCCACAGAACCGGTAGTAAAAAAAAAAACGAATACCACCACTGGGATAAACGTAGCTCATCTAAGAGATGGGATTATAAGTAGCCCAGATTTCTGAAGAAACTGCAGCTCAGCAGAGGTACAAATGCTAGTTTTCCATTTATTCATATGAGTTTCTGTTTATAGAATATACTAATAGAGCCAATTTTTCAAAGACATGTGGAAAATAAATCGGGCTACATCCAGTTTGCAAAATAGGCAAGTTTGTTGACCACAACCCTTTTGGCTCAGGTATCAGAGGAGCAATAAGTATTTACTCTACTTTTACTTTAGGTGAACAGTTAGCAATTTTACTGGATTTGGGTCTGGGACCAAACTAAGACTCTGGACACACGCCTCCAACAAGATGCAGTTTAGTGGTGAGAAAAGTAAGGTCCTATATTTAGGCAGAAAAAACAACTACAAATGTGCAGGTATAGAATACCTGGCTCAACTGTGAGAGGGATCTAGGAATCCTAGTAGACCATCATTTAAGTTTGAACCAGCAGCATATTGCAGGCTGATTAAAAAAAAAGCCAATGCAATCCTAGGTTGCATCAAAGGAGGGATAGGTAGAAGCTCATCAAAGAGAGAATCCAATCTGTATCTAAGGAGAAATTTCCTGACAGTGAGAACAACTAACCAATGGAACAGCTTGCCTCCAGGAGTTATGGGTGTTAGGTATAACATTGGTCACCTAACTAGTTTGGGTAAGATAATATATATATAAGCTATGATTCTTAGTTTAAAGTGTGTGTTACTTTAAATGCAAAGCATGTATTTTGGGTGTGGTGTGAAAACACCATAAGAGGGAGCAAGAGATGCTGACGAGAAGCTGACGATTCCCTGACGCTTTGCTGGCAATTACTGGAGTTGCAAACGGAAGAGAGGAGTTTCTGAGTTTGTTGCATATCTCTCTCTACTGCGAGGAGATAAATTACCGGACTGTTATTTTGTAAGTGTACCGACCTCTCATTTTCGACATTGGAATTTGCAAATGAATAATCCCTGGACGGACTGAACTAAGTGTATGATATATGGACTGTTTTGACTATGCTTTAACTCTTGCTGGAATAAAACTACTTTAATTGGCACTGTGTATGGTTTACTGAGTGTAAGCTACACAACACTTATCTCACATATTTTGCCTGCCTGCCTGACTGCCCTGCAGATCTTGCTAGGGGTATATCCCTAACAATGGGTACTCCATCCCTAGAGGTTTTCAAGAAAAGATCGGACATCCATTTGTCCAGGATGATATAAGGACTCCTGCCTTGAACAGGGGGTTGAACTAGAGTCCTATGATTCTATCCTGGTATTAGCATTTCTGATTTCAAAAGCTGTTAACATCAGATCCATAAAATTAACAATCCGTTGGTCAACTCTTGAGGAACATTTATGGTCTCTTCTATAGAAGGCAGTATGAACACTGCTGCTGAAGGAAACAAACTATATCTCATTTATACTTTAGGTAAGTAAAATTTGTCCATTACATGTGTTAGTTTCAAGCAGGTCCAAGCCTCCTTGGAAACTGAATGTTTTATGAAATGATTATAACTTTATAAAGCAATTGTTTTATGAAAGTAATCCATATCCTGCAAGCTGTCCTCTGCTGTAAGTATTGTTTCCCTTTCTGACTGGCCGAGCAAAAGTTTATAAACTACAAATGAAATCTATGGTTGTGTAGACAACTCACAGGATATGTACATATTTTCAGCCACATTAAATATATGCTTTCAGGAACCAATGGCACCCAAGGGAGAGGAACTGAGGTTACAAATCACAAACCTCATTCATCATTTTCTGACAACAACTCAGATAAAGTTTGTAGTGCAGACTTTAGGTTCCGCTCCATTAATGTAAATATTTTAGAGATTACTATGCTCTTTTGAATCAAGTTTTAAGTATGATCAGCTGTCAAAATAATTTTTCCTATTATTTTTCCTCTGTAGGATGTTAATCCTAACTCAAATCTTTATTTACAGAATTCAATATACATGTCTTCTCACACATGCTGTTCACTCATATGTAAGGATACCACCCTCTCAATGTCCATACCTAGCCAACAAAAGTTTAGTTTAATAACAAGAGCCACAATATCCCTCCCCTCAACATATTCTCAGGGTTCCGGTGATTGCCCTAATATATGATATTATGCGTTGACTTTAAGGCTATAAACGGGCTGTGTGCATACAATCTACACCCCTCCCCCTCATGAATGCCATGTTAATCTTCTCTGTATTGTTCCAATTTTAGTATATGTGTTGCCAAAGCGAGCACATTGCCATACTGTTCCTTCAGGGTTCCCCCCCATTCCTGCTTATGGCAACTTGGAAACAGGCATAGGAATGCTTTATGAGTTGACACGTTAGCTTCCATCAGAAAAAGTGAAGATTATAAAGAAAACAAGCTACTGCATTTGCTTGCTACAAACATTCTATAAAAGAGTGTAAGCATAAACATCATATTTGTATTCATATGCACTATTAAGTCTGAAGCCAAAAACATTTAGCCAATATTAATCTCGTTATTCCTGATAAAAGCTTCCTGAGTAAGAATTTACCATGAAGTAAATTCTTCATGGTTTTCAAATAAAACTTTTCACAATTTTTTAATGTGAAAATGATAGATTGTCCTCATTTTATGATGACAATCAGAACTGAAATGGCTGTCGCTAAACAACGTTAGCGAAGCTAAACAATGTGATGATAAAGCATGATGACATGTGACCATGCTGCTTAACAATGGCAGTCCTGGTTGTCATTGTTAAGTGATGACCATTAAGCGAGGTTCTCACATGACCACAACTTCCAACTTTCTGCTGGTTTCCCCATTGCATTTGCTTTAGGAAGTTGACAGGCAATGTTAGAAATTGTTATCATGTGATTGTGGCAGAGGTGGTATTCAGTTGGTTCAGACGGGTTCTGGCGTACCGGTAGTGAAAATATTGAGTAGTTTGGAGAACTAGAAAATACCACCTCTAGCTGGCACCGCCCACCCATACCCACCATTACCTCTCCTAAATTCCCATTTTTTATCTCAGCTGATTCATGCAGTGGAGCAGATTGCTGCGGCTCAGCTGAGCTAAAAACAGCTCACCTCACCAGCATTGACACAGAGGGCGGTAATTGAGCTCTACGAGTGCATGAAGCACTCGTGCACATGCAAAGCACGGTCTCAGAACCGGTAGGGAAAAAAATGGAAACCCACCACTGGACTTTGAGCACACTGCGACAGAACTCCAAGAATCAGTCATAGATACCACTCGTTCAAAAACATCATAAGTTTGAACAGTCACTGAATGAATAATCTTTAAACAAGAATCACCTCTATAAAACAGTTCTAAAAAGTAATGATGCATGTCAAAGCTTTTACTCCCCCAACATATAATAAGAGCAAGCTTTAATTTTCAAAGTAGACTATATTGAAACAGCACCTTTTCTTGCACAGGTAGAAATTTTTATAAGTATCTTTGATTGGCAAAGTGATTTTAGGAAATGAGAGACGGAATATACAAACAGGTTTGTATATATGAATATTTAAGTGATGCCAGGTGCCATAATACCAGCTGAACTTTCAGGATCTGATCCATGAGATCTACTGTAAAATTCATTTGCTTTCGTTAATTTTATTCTTATCTGATACAAGTATAACCTTTTCTATGGTCTGACTTTTTAACAGAGCATCCACTGAGGCCTATGGACGGTTTTAAAAGCTTGTTTGATTGGAGAAAGACTTTGAATACAGAACCCAAGTGACTGTGAATAAAAAGTGTATGCATGTGTACAGAGTGTACAAGTGTGGAAACAAAGAGACAGGGAAAAGGAGAGAAAGCAGTAATGAAGAAGAAAAAAAACTGATACCAGTGAGCTAAAGATGGCTTCTCCAGTTTTGAAATAGCAATATTGTATGGTATTTCTGACAATAAAGTAAATTTGGAAAGATTCCAAAATAATTTTCACAACAACAAGGGATTCCTTTTAAATATAGGAAGGAAAAAAAAATAGGGATGTCAGCCAGGTAGTAAAAACAGCAAAATATAGTCAAGACAGCAGTCACAATGGTGCAATGCTCTATATCATACACTGTAGACATTCCTGCAAAGAAAGCATACCAGACAATCTCTGAAGAAGCTTCTTGGTGGAATTTCTACAAAACTGTATTTTCTTAACAGGAAAAATTGACCATGAATATCAACCTACAACTTCACCACAAAATAAAGCTCATCTGCCGGGCTTCCTAGCAGTAAAAGCTATTAATTTCAATGTGTTTTACTCTAAAGTAAACAAGAATACTATTACTCTAGGGACACGAATATTACTCTAGGGACAATTTCTCTAGGGACACGAAGTTGGGAACATATGAGACTAGATAATAATGTATTTACATGAATTATATAATTAAATATAATTTGTTATAGCAGTTAAAATGAGGCAACAGCTAACATCAAAAACATAACTTGTCGATCTTTTTCCTTTCTTTTAACTGTTTGATTTTATGCGGTTGTTTCTATTCCTGAGCTCTGATTGTAAATAAAAAAATTGACTTGATAGTAATTTCTAATAAACTCAATAACTTTCCCCAGCAACAATACAAAGAATACCTTTGGGGAAGTCATGGCAGTTAAACTGTAAAGTTGATATAAATTCACAGTGTAAGCACACCCTTTTCTCATAGCTCATGTATAATAACCATAAATCAAACCAATTTCAAGTCAAAACAAACTACAAATTCTGTGAGATATTGGGTGAGTCCAGGAATTGGGAATCTTAAAAGAAAGAACATAAAAATGCTTTCCATATATATGCCAGCGTTAAATAATATATCAAAGGTTTTACAGGAACATTTGTGCCCTTGATGCCTGATCTATGGACTTCCCATAGTTTGGCTTTTTATTTCTTTCTTTAGATTTGAATTGTTTTGCCAAGATTCTCAAACCAGAAACTGTAGAGTTTGTGAAACAGTTTACTAACAGTCAAGATAATTATGACTTCCTTGCTCACTCTGAAGAAATCAAGATCCTTTAGACGAGAGGTGTCAAATTTGATTTAATTGAAGACCACGTAAGGATTGTGTTTGACCTCAGAGGGCTGGGCCTGGCCATAGTGGGTGTGACACAGAATTTGTGTAAGAGGCACCTTGTTGACCAAGTGCTAAGGCAGAACTTCCTTGATACCAGTGGTGGGATTCAAATTTTTTTACTACCGGTTCTGTGGGGTGTGGCTTGGTGGGCATGGCAGGGGAAGGATACTGTAAAATCTCCAGTCAGAGATGGTATTTGCCAGTTCGCCGAACTACTCAAAATTTCCGCTACCGGTTCTCCAGAACTGGTCAGAACCTGGTGAATACCCACCTCTGCTTGAGACCCTACCTCACTCTCATTATAATCTCATTCCAATCAAGGGCCAGCAGTAGCTTATTCAGGTTAATATTTCAGCTCTTTCCTGAGGTTTTCAATGTGGCATCAATTATTTTAAAAATATTATACTTCCCTTATTTATTCATTTTGTTTAGAATGAAAACCTGAATGGTAAGATAACATTCGATCAGGTAGAACGTCCTAGTCCAAACTGGCTTTTCTCTCAAAATCCATTCGTTCTGAATGATGGATTTATGATTTTGACAGCAATTTCAAATTTGGGGGATTACAGAAACATTAATGATATGTATATTTGTCATCTAAACTGGCCTCCCCCTTTTAAAATGCTGAATGCATTTAGCAATCCAATTGCTTAAAAATCATATTTCAGAATAAGTTGTTTATTAACTACAGCAATCATTATATACACTGCAATGCCTCTCTTCTTATTTCTTAACAAAAAAATAAGGTTAAACAAATTGGCCATTCATAAAACTTTGAACCTTGAAGTCCTGGAGGGAGTATATATTTATCACACACAGGAGAAAGAAAGAAAAAAGCTAATTGTGACCATAAATTCTCAGAATACTTGCATATTTTTATACAATTTTGTACAAACAACTGGATGCAGTTTTTTTTCTTTATTATTGTACATTCTTAATAACATGCACAGGTTTGAGAAATACAATAGTTACAATATCTGCTTCCTCATGCAAATTGCCCTTTGCTGGATCAGTTTTATTTATTTATTTGCCGCAGATTAACATATACATAAGGCACCACTAATGAGATCTGATGGAAGGCACAAAGGTCGGTTTCAACTGAATACAATTAAAAATGAGGCATGGAATGAAAACATAAAATGAATATAATAATCTGATTAACTGAGCTACCAAAACAAAACTGCACTCCTTAAAAAAAAGATCCCCTTGACAACTGAAAAATAAAATAAAATGATTCTCCATTTAACAGGAATAGAATATATGGAAAGCAGAGTCAAGTGAACATTGTCATTTCATTCAGGTTTTCTCTCCAGTTACTTGGCTTTTAAATCTGTCAAGATGGACAGTTTTAATAATGTTGTGACAAAAGCTTGAAAACAACGTTGTTGTTTTTTTAAAAAAATACTATGGACCTTGTGAAATAATTTTGGGGAAGCTGTATGGAATTTGTGCCTTGATTTATAATATTATGATCCCAACAGAAATGGTATTTAGCCAGTTCTGACAGGTTCTGGAGAACCGGTAGCAGAAATTTTGAGTAGATCAGAGAACCAGTAAATACCATCTCTGGTTGGCCATGCCCCAATCTATTTGCTGCCTCCTGAGTCCTAGCTGATCGGAGTCCCAGCAGATCGGCTGGGTCTTCTTATGTTGCCCTGCAAAGGAGAACAGAGCTGAAAAGGCAGGTTAGAGGGGTGGGGAGGGAATGGGGATTTTACAATATCCTGTGATTTCTCTGTAAGCTTTTAAGAAGATGCTTGGCAGTGTCATCTTCACGGATTATAGAGGGTTGGACTAGATGATCATCCTGAACCCTTCCAACTCCATTATCCAATGATCCTCATATCAACTTTGTGATGCGTCAAATTCTCTGTGATTATTAGGACTACATTTGACCCTAGCTCAATGCAATCCATGGCCGCCCATGGCCAGGAGATTAAGTCTTTGGCTGGAAAAGAAAATGGAGACCTTGTTCAAACAGAATCTCTTTTAAGAATTTTCAACTATTATAGTTTAATCAATATATTGGAAACAATATACAATAAACAATTGGGCATATATATACCCTTAATATAATATTAGTCTAGACTCTATGGCAGAGGTCTCCAAACTTGGCAACTTTAAAACTTGTGGACTTCAACTCCCAGAATTCCTCAGCCAGCATAATTGGCTGAGGAATTCTGGGAGTTGAAGTCCACAAGTCTTAAAGTTGCCGAGTTTGAGGACCCCTGCTTTGTGGGATACCTAATAACTATTTGGGACATTAGTCTATGGGATACCTAATGTCACTATTCAAGTCATTCTTCAGCCACCAACTGTTGCTCAACTGTTACTTTCACTGTAAGGAGAAGATTTGGCATAAGTGTGATTCATGCTAAAAGATCAGCTTTAACGAGATTCTACTTTCCCTGAAGTTATTTGATGTTTCTGTTTTTCCATTCTTCTACAGATTTTATTCTGTCTCTTGGTTTTTCAGACTGTAAGGCAGTTGGTAAATATTATTATTTTTATTTAAGCAATTAAGGCGCGACTCAACAGTAAAGTCCAATGAAACTTTTAACCAAATAAGCCTTTCTCCTTCTGTCTACTGTCCTGCATCTACAAACTCTTCTCAGACTTTGCAAATTAACATATAAAGCAATCCTATGTTGACTATAATATATTCCCTTCTTCTCACAGACTGCAGTAAAAGAAAGCATTATGAAAAAAGAATGTAAATATTTAATAAACATTTTGAAAGCAGGCTAATTAAGGCATATTTGCAAGCATTTGATCAAGTGAGTTCTCATTTTCTCAGGGAGATTATATATTTTTTTTAATTCTCATAGGAAAAGCCAATATAGCAAAAGCATTTTTCTACTTTGTGTTCCCTATTGTGATTGAAGGTAATGGCTTTTGTAAGACCCAAATTTGTTTAAAACAAAACAACAAAACAAACAAGCAAGCAAGCAAACAAACAAACTTCCTGGACATACCCTTCAATTGACATTTTAAATTAATATTTTTTAAAAATACAGAAAAGTTGTTTGTGCCTGTAAACGTCTATAGAAAAATATTCACCTATAATTTACATATGTGATTTCAGATTTCACTTAATTCATAACCCCATAAATTTCAACCAACCTTTCACAAGAAATGTTTTTATCTAAGAGACTAACATTATTATCTTGCCCAAATCATTCTGACTTGGAGTAAGGACATTTTCTGTTGGTCCATTGATTTTTTTTCTGGCAGCCAACATTAGTTCCAAAAATATTAATTGGTTTTTATTTGGTAACAAGATGTGGTTCTTATTAATGAACAATGTTAAAGAGCAAAAATAATTTTAGGAAGCATATAAGACTGCAAATGGGGAAAGTTTTGCTTCTACCCATGATATATACACATTTATTTGTGCTTAATTATTTTTGTATCTTGGCTAAGTATGAAAGGATTTCTTCTACTATTTTCCCCCTTGTCCTGTATTCCATTTTGGACTGAGCAACACCTGCAGAATTATTAGTCTCCTTGTAGCTCTAGTGGAAAATAAATGCACAAAAGAAGGAGCTTATTTTGAATGAAGGAGTATTTTTTAATCTATTTTCCTTAAACTGCTGTTCGGTTTCAAGTTTGGAATGTGGATATACCACAATTCTCAAGAATATTATAAAGTGTAGGATGAAATACAGCTGAATGACTCCATTCTTTGGACAGAAAACATTGTCTAACTGTGGACACAGGCTAGGCACTTTATTGATTCATTGCTTCATTAATTCAATCACCCATTTCAGATAAATGATTCTGGACAGTGAACAATCATAACAACAATTAAACAGTTAGAAATACAATACAGAAAAAAACAAATAAAATACAACTCACAGCCAAGAGATATTGTAATCCATCAGTGTCAATATAGCCAAAAATGGGATCTTTCACATAATAAGGACTGCAGGCCTGGCTTCTGAAAGGCCAGTGGGATTGGGTTATCCTCAGGGGTAGGATTCTATCACCTATTCGCTAGAACCAGTTGTTAACATTCTAAGCAGTTTGGAGAACCAGTTGTTAGAAGAAATTACTGGCCTAATCCTGTAAGAAAGGCAGGAAGGAAACATTCTGGTGTTGCTTATAGAAACTGCCTCTCCGTTAACCCTTACTACATTCTTGGCAGGACTAGACTTCCTGTCTCAGGAACTTCTCTGGAGGTTTTTCCCCCTCCTTTGCTGGTACTTTGCTTGTGTGGAGTGACCATTTAAAGTTACAATGGCACTTAGTGACTTATGACCATTTTTCACACTTACGACTGTTGCAGCATCCCCACAGTCATGAGAGGCCAGGCGAGGAGATGCGTGCCTCGATGTGGGTGATATTGAGTTGGCCACACCCAGCTAATAACATGACCACCAAGCCACGCCCACCACCCAAGCCACGCCAACAGAGCTGGTTGTTAAAAATTTGAATCCCACCCCTGGTTATCCTTGTCTTTGGCAGAAAATATTCCAGAGGGTGGAGGATATAGTAAAGAAGGCACACCTCCCTGATGGATGCCATTCCTTGGCTGATGGGACTCACAGCATGATATCATTCTGAGCTAGATTCATACAGGAAGAAACAACCAGAAGAATACAATCCCTCAGGCAAGCCAATCCCAAGCCATGAAGGATTTTAAAGGTGACAATCAGTACCTTGAATTGCACCCTCAAACTTCATGTCAACCAATTAAGCTTCCAAAGCAGTGATTTTACATATGCCAAATAGCCAACACCATTTATGACTTATACAGACAGTTGCATTATGTACCAGCAGAAACTTCTGAATTCTCTTCAAGGGCAGCATCATGTAGACTGTGTAGAATAATCCAAACATTCAGCATGTGAAGATAGAATAATATGCATCCACCAAGACATCTGGACTAAGTGAGACACGTATCCATGAAGTCAACATTAATCTTGTTCAAACAAAGGAGGCTTTTGTTTTACAAAACAAAGTAACTAAACTACAGAAAACAAAGGTTGAAACTTTTTAGCACCTAAAAATTTCAGTTATAATATTTTGAGCATTTGTAGTGAATGTGCAAGAATCTGATACATAGACTCACTCGGACATTCCACTATATAGACTTTCATTATGAAGGAAGGAACCATTCTAACTAGAGAGGTTAGAATGCAGCATTACAGGCTAATTAAGCTGATGGCCGACTGCCAGCATTTTGGCTGTTCAAGTCTCATCAGCTCAATGTTGAGTCAGCCTTCTTTCTATACAGGAGAATCTCTGGTCACAAATGCTAGTGACGATGACCAAATCGGGTTCCAACCAAAAATTCACATTTTTTGTTTTGTTTTCGTGGCCAAAGTTATGGAATGAATTATGGTTGTGACTAGAGGTTCTACTGTACTTCCAAGATCGGTAAAATGAGGACCCAGATTGTTGGGGGCAATATGCCGGTTTACAATATCTGTAAACCATTTAGAAAGGGCTGTGAAGCGGTATACAAGTCTAAGTGCTATTGCTATTGTCTTCCACCATAGCCTCAGTAAGCCACAGTTTTCCCAGCCGGTTTTCCCTTGGCATTTTATGGGAGTCTGTTACTTAATAAGCTGTTTGTGATTTGATCAGTAAAAAATGTCTTATTTCATTCACTTGTAATTGTTTTTGGCATTTGACTCCCTAAAATTAATAGGAAATTTTACATTGCCCTTTTCCTGATTTTAATATAATTGCTTTTTAAATTACAATTGATACTTTTGTTCCAGATCTTGAAAAAGGCAGGGGAGACATTCCACCACCACCCCGGCCATATAACCAAAAGTTTTAAAGGCCAGGTAGTGACATTGCAAAAAAAAAAATATCGTTGTAATTATTATTATGTGCCAGTTTACTGTGTCGCTGGCAAATAATTGCTGTTCAAGTTGTAAGAGTTTCTTTCCTTCTCATAAGAGTTAACAGGAAGGAAGCCATCGTAAAGCAACTGTCTCCCCTAGAAGAGAGAGAGATTCAAAGCAGTTGTGCAATGGAAAGGACCTGGGGTAACAAATGGCCGATGCTAGACGATTTCTGGAACCATTCCTCTCCTCTCTCCTTTTTAGGTGCCACCAAAAGCCCAGCAGCCAGGCCCTTCCTTGCTCTTTGTTCTTGTGGAATGAAGCTTCTAACTTTTCAAGTTTTTCAAATGGGAACTGAAATTAAGACCTTTATTGTTCAAGGACCACACAGATGTGGTGTGTTATCTCATAACCGTTTCATAAAAAGAAAAAGAAAAGAAGAAGAAAAAAGGCTGGGGAGATATTTCTTATTTTTTTAAAAAAAGAAATAAATAATATAAGCAAGGTGGAAAAATGCCCCTTTTCCCCACTTAATTGTGCTTACAGCTACTTGTATTTAAATTTTAAAAACAATCCTATAGCAATAGCACTTAGACTTATACACTGCTTTATAGTGCTTTATAGTCCTCTCTAAGCAGTTTATAGAGTTAGCATATTGCCCCCAAGAATTTGGGTTCTCATTTTACCCACCTTAGAAGGATGGAAGGCTGAGTCAAGTTTGAGCCTGGTGGGATTTGAACTGCCAAATTACAGGTGGCTGGATGCAGAAGTAGCTTGCAGTACTGCACTCTAACCACTGCACCACTGAGTCATACCAAAGGTGTTTTTTTCAAGAGGCAACTGGACATGTGCTGTCCCAGCCAGTTTATGGGAATTGGATAGTTACTTAGGAATTATGAGCTGTCCCCTTAAGGGAATGCATCGTGGTAAATGTAGTTAAAGGTATCCTGGGAAATGTAGTGCATGTCACGTGACCACATTGTAATCCTGATTGCTCACTAATTTGACCCTCGAGGGATTGGGGGAGTTTTCTTCTCTTTTGCCTGAATTCCCTAACTCATGGCAGCTGCTTTCTATCACTACGAGATGGGTTAGGAGATAACCATCTTTTACCTAGAAGGCAGATATGCAAAGAATTGGTCATTAAAGAAGAACTTCATCACAAATGTGAGTTAATAGGATACCTGATGAACCAATAAATGTACTTTGTTATGGACGTCTTGTTGAGTTTATCTATCTGTATCTGCACAGCTTAAAAATCCACTACTGTGCAGAATACAGAAAAGGACTGCCTGGTTTTTCTTTGAAGACGTTTTACTTCTGATCAAGAATCTTCTTCAACTCTGGATGAAAAGTGAAATGTCTTCAAAGAAAAACCAGACAGTCCAGTTGCCTCTTGAAAAAAACACCTTTGGAACAACCATGACTTTGGAATGCCTGAGAATCTCCGTAGACAATCCTGTAGTCAGTTTTGCTATGTATTGGGTGGCATGTAGCAGTCAGGATAAGCTGTAACTCCGAGTGAAATATGTGGCCCTAGCATGAATAAGTAATGAGTTCCTCTTTTGTGTCTCCATTGTTCCACAGGGCAGAAACATAGAAACAAAATGTTTTGTTTTATATCAAGTATTGGATAAAAACCCACAAAATGGAGCTTTTGAATTTGAGCTTGGAACATCTAGATCTTGGCATGTTTGAGCTTAGAACGTTTTGAAAACCTTTCATTTGACTACAAAAGGTGAAAATTTCACACTCAGTCCTCTATCTTGTAGACTATCTTGTAATGCACAAAAATGGTTTAAAAAAGTTTACACTAAAAAAGATTAAAAGACCATGTGGCCCAAAACTTTATATTTCTGCCATAAAATAATTCAAAGTTTTCTAATCCTGGAAAGTTTTTTCTGGGAAGTAGGAAAGTGATCTGGACATTGCTTTTTCTGAAGCAATTGATTATCTGAAAATAAATCTTTGAAAACACCATTAGCTTTTCTGAGGGACTTCTCACTTCAACATAGCCCCATGTGGCATAATCTTGTAAAGTTGACAATATAAAAAGTTACCAGTTGCTTCTATGTTTGCAAGGTGTGTTACGAACATGATCCCTTATTTACTGAAGGTAGTCCCTTAGAGTCATTCAAGATATTTTGGGGAATATTTTTTATTATTATTCCTGAAGGTTTTTACTAATATACACCAAATTGCTATTACACTGCTTGCCTTATTCTGATTTTGATTCATAGCTCTAAGTGATGTACAAAATTGTACTATTTCAATATTCATGTCCTTTAAAACACTTCAGTTATCTTTCAATATGATTCATAGTGTTTGTAACACTATAAGGAGAATAAAATAGAAAATATAATTTTACAGCTTCTGTCTAACAATAGGGGATGGATTATTTTCTTCTAATGCCAAACATTACAAATTTCCCAACTATAATAACAACATATCTGTGAAAATTCATATGATAAAAAAGAGGTGAAGAAGTCTAATCCAAATTTTCAGTGGTATAGGTCCAAAATTATGTGTGTGTATGTGTGTGTGTTTTAGAAAAAGAGCTTTACTTTTCTCATTTGATTTCTATTGGAACTGTATCTAAAGCCATTCATATAAATTAAATATCCATTTCACCTTTCCCTCTGGCCTTTATGGAAAATGTTCATATTAAATGTAGAGGAAGGTAGAACATTTATTATGCCTGACAGGTTGATCACTAACTGATCAGAATGTAATCATGGAGAGCCTTTAGTTTTTCAGCCCTGAGGTCATTTTATGTTAATATCTGAGGGGAGTTTTTTGTGTCATTCCCAAGTAATGGGGTACAATTGATGACTGGAAAGTCCTGGAGATGTTACTGATTTCTAGCATGCTTTTGGATGACCTTCTGCATCTTATAATTCAACTGTATCTGAACGACAGGTACAAATTCCTAAATCCTAATATATAAAATTGTATTGTTTATTTTCTATTTAATGTTTAATTTCTCTTCCTCATTTTATGTAGGTAAAACACATGCATACATTGTGTTTATAAACTGGTATGGTGACATATATTTATAGCAATAAATAAGTCAATTTCTGCCTGCTGGAAGAAGGTTTAAAATAGATAGGCCTTCCTTGATTACAAGGTTTTCCATATAGGCTGTGGTAAAAACTCAAGATGGCAGGCCACAACAGCGTGATTAATCATGTCCTGCAGACACTTTAGCTTAATTGACATTGGCAAATGTTTTCGTGATTTGAGTGGCATTAGAGGGTGCTTCATTCATTTAAGCCTATGGCAGACTACTTAAGGAAGAAGCAGAACAATGATTGTTCAAAAAAAATGTTTACTACTGTTAATATAAGCCTTATATTGCGTATGGTGTATGTAACAAAGTGTTATGACATTAAATGAATAACATTCCTGAGATGAACATAATCATGTAGATACTACAAGTACAAAGGTTGTGGTATTAACATATGTATACCAATCTGTGCCCCCCACCTCCTCAATTTAAGTTCATATATTTCATGGTTCTGAAAACTAGCAGCCTATAATTACTAGTAAAACATGTATTTTTAAAATACCAATAAAACGCTATTAAATGGTTAAATGTAAAATAATTTTAATGCTTCCTTTTCTCATCCCATGATGCCAAGCCAATACATTTTTAACAAGACAACCAAGAATAAAGAATGTACATAAAGGAAATGCCAGCTAACCATGCCAAGATTAGGGTTCAGTCAAGCAGCACCTAAACTTCAGCTTCCTTTTCATCCAAGTGTAATTAAAAGAAATTCTCATTTGCTAATGCTACGTGGACATCTGTTTAGTTAAGCTCACATGTTATAATCCTGTTCTTTGTCTCCCTAATTACACACAACATCAGGTCATTTCTATTCTTTTTTTCTAGAACTGTGGATAAAATGCATTATATTTCATTTAATATCTCTTTGGCTTCATCCAATATCCTGGGCAGGGTTTTCTTTTCCCTATTATAACATTAAGGCAGTGAAAACATAACTATTTCCTTGGGCGTTTTGGTCAATATGATTAGAGTTCCATCTGGAGAAGTGCCATAAATTTTAGTCTTGATTGTGAATTGTTTTTAGCCAGTATTCTTTATGGAGTTTGGGGCAAAAAGCAAAAAAGACAAATTGCTTACCTTATAAATTGGTTTTTCAGTGCTCATCTGTGCATTCATACATGTGTATTTATTAGTGTTATGGCCTGCTACAGTGTATAAGGAAGATGACATTGACTGGGGAATGCAGGAACCATTATCGAGGCCCATGATGGTGAACCTATGGCACATGTGCCACAGGTGGCATGCAGAGCCATTTGTGTGGGCATGTGAGCCCCAGCCAAAATTACCTACACTGTGCATGCACGTGCCTCCCAGCTGATTTTTGGTCCATTTGAGGCCATTTTCACCCTCAAAGGCGAAAACGAAGGCGAAAGAGGCTCAAGGGAAGCCTCTGCAGCCTCAGGAGCCCAAAAAATGGGCCTTCTGGAAATATCGGAAATGCCCATTTTCAGCCTCTCGGGGACCTCTGGTGCCCAGGGGAGGCAGTTTTTGCCCTCCTGGGATCTTGAGGTAAGCTTCTGGAAATGCCAGAAGTGCTGAAACAGGCCCAGTTTTTATCCTCTGAAGGCTGCAGAGGCTTTCCTCGAGCCTCCAAGACAGTTAAAACAGCCTCCAAGAGGCCAAAAATCAGCTGGGAGGCACGCGCATGCGCAGTGCAGGTAAGAGGGTGAGGGTGTTGCACGCGCATGGACAGGGGGGCATTGCACTGTGGGTGTCGGCACGTGGGGTGCTATCATGTGCACATGCACTTTCGGCACCCCCCCCAAAAGGTTCACCATCATTGACCTAGGCCAAAAGTGCTGAAGCATTTTTATATCAAGAACTACGAGATAACACTTGGAAACACCTCGTGTAGACACCTCCCTAACTCACTGAACTATAAGGAGGAGGTACAGTACAATCAACCTTGCAAGATTATGTTATTATAGCCAATATCAATACAAGTTATTTTAGAGTTGATTTAGAGAACAAAATAGAGAATAATAGGGTTGGAAGGGACCTTGGAATCTTCTAGTCCAACCCCCCTGGTCAAGCAGGAGACCCTATACAATTCTGGATAAATAGTTGTCTAACCTCCTCTAGAAAACCTCCAGTAATGGGCACATTCACAATTAACTGTTCAGGAAATTTCTCCTTATTTCTTGGCTGGGACTCTCTTTGATGAGCTTCTTGACCTGCCCTTGCTTTGAAGAATAGGTTAATCTCTCCTTCTCTATGACAGGCTTTCAAGTACTGGAACACAGCTATTATGTCCCCCTAACTCTTCTCTTTGTTAGACTAGATATACCTAGTTCCCTCAATTGTCTGCTCTCTCTACTGTCACCTGTCTTCTTTCAGATCAAAGTACCAATCCCTACGTGAGGAAGGTTGGGCACAACACCAATCTTGACATTGGCACATGGTAAAGAGGAAAAGGATTTCCCACAAGTCAGAATTTACGTTTCATCATTTACTTACATTTTATTACACTAGATAAAACAGAAACAAAGAAGTTGAATCTCACATTAAAGAATTATTTATCTATCCCTTCTCACCCAAAATATATAATAAAATAATTTGATATGCAAAGTTTATTATTTCAAGCATAGCACCTTCATCACCAGTTTATCTCAGAAACCAGATGCAGTAGCTTTTGTTTTGCATTATAATGATACATATAAAAAAAAAACTTTGAAAAATGTTTCAGAATTGCTGTCCTGTCATCTCTGAAGCTACAGGACAGATATTCACCACAGAATGCTAAATATTTCCTCATTAATTAAATACCTTCAAAACAAATATTTTTGCCGTGACATCAGAAATTGCATATTTATTGCAACTATTAAAGCCTTTAGACCATTTCACATAACATTGAGAAGAGCAGAATTTCACCATCCAAGTATGGGAGAATTAAATCTTTCTCTTATTGGAGCAGCCAATCTACCAATGTTTATGGTCCCCTTATTTTGTAAGTCAGAAGTAAGCTGCAAACCAAGAGATTTATACTATCTGAAGAGAAAGTGGAGTAAGGGAAATCATTCAGCTATCGGTTTAAGAATTCTGACTTTTAATTTGGCCATCTAACACCTCCCAGACATTTCACAATGGAAGAAAAAAATGCCAGTTAAATGCCAGTAAAATTCTGTAGATTGTCTGTTTCAGAAGGTGAAGACTCTGAACCGGCATTGCACAAAAAATAATTTGGCAAAAAATTTCAAGAAATGAAAGTAGAAAATCATGGAAGAGATGGTTGATAAGTTCAAGCTGGCATATGAATTCTTGTGCTTTCATTTCTATAAAATATTACCTAAAGGATTTCATAGACACTTTTTCTATATATGATCTATTTTCCTGCCTCCTGTTTTTTTTAAAATGCTTCCAATTGCAAAAATCCAAATTCCTAAATCCATGTTGCACCATTGATCCCTGGGATTTATTTCAGCCCATGAAATGAATATTCTCTCATGCATAAGCCTCAGATACAGAAACATAAAAACCAAAAACATGCTTTTGTGGGCTACATCTTCGATCTTTATCAAATGCTTAGGTCACGGATATTACCCAAACCAGCCAGAGATGTTGAGGGTAATGTAAAAATAGTTTGCTATTACACTTTTTTTCTGGTAGCATTTTGAGAAGAATTAGAACAATTAAATCCCAACAAATTGTATTCGCTCTGCAGGTTGATTTAGACATTCAGAGCAGGAACTAGCCCTATCATGGCTTTCTTTAGGCAGCCAGTTTGGTTTTGGTGTTTAAGGCATCAGGCGAGAAACTGAGATACTGTAAGTTCTAATCCCACTGGGGCATTAAGCAGTTGGGATACTTTGGCCAAGTCACTTTCTCTCAGCTCTTGGGAAAGAGATGATTAAAGATGATTATGGGACTGGAGGCTAAAACATATGAAGAACTGGACTTGGACATGGCTAGTCTAGTGAAGAGAAGGATCGGGATGACATGATAGCAGTGTTCCAATATTTGAGAGGCTGTCACACAGAGAAGGTGGTCAACCTATTTTCCAAAGCACCTGAAGGCCAGACAAGGAATAATGGATGGAAACTGATCAAGGAGAGATTCAACTTAGAAATAAGGAGGAATGTTCTGACAGTGAGAACAATCAACCAATAGAACAGCTTGCCTTCAGAAGTTGTGGGAGCTTCATCACTAGAGGCTTTGAAGAAGAGATTGAACTATCATCTGTCAGAAATGGTGCAGCGTCTCCTGCTTGGGTGAGGGGGTTGGACTATATGACCTACAAGGTCTTTTCCAACTCGGTTAATCTGTTAAAAAGTCGATGGCAAACCACTTCTGAAAATCCTTGCCAAGAAAACTGCAGGAATTTGTCCAGGCTGTCTCAGAAAATTGGACATTATTGAATTGAAGGTGGGGGGGGGGAAGCTTTCTTTATTAATCATATTTAGATGGTCACCCATTTCACACAAGAAGAGTCAGTCTGGTTTAGTGGTTAAACCTCCAGACTAGAAACCAGAAGACTCCTAGTTCTAGTCCTTCTATAGACTGGAAATCTGACTGGATGACTTTGGGTCAATCACTCTTTGTGAACTGACATCAGGCTTTAGCAATAAGCCCAGTTGGTCAATTCCTGTTTCAACTAATGGATCATTAGGGTTGATCTGAAAAATAATGGATCTTGCTCTGGGAAGAAGAAGAAAAAAATCTTACACAAAGCAACTCTGAGTGGTATGCAACAATTGAAACAACAGGTTTTATTCTGTGCAATTCTTTATTAAAGGCCCTTTTGCTATTGAATCAGGACCAGAAAAGGGGGAAAGAGAAAAAGAGGAAGAGGGATTGGGAGAGGGAGAAGGAGAGGGAGAGAGGAGGAAAGAGGGAGGAGAGAAGGAAAGAGGGAGAGAGAAGGAAAGAGGGAGAGGGAGGGAGGGAGTGTGTGTGTGTGTGTGTGTGTGTGTGAGGGAGAGAGAGAGAGAGAGAGAATAGAAGAACTACAAGGAGACTAGGAAACTTACTTTAAATCAGTCCAGTTTCAGATTTTCCTAGCAAAAGGATTTTTCACACATCTTAGAGGAATCTTTCACTGTTATCACTGCATGGACAATCAGGCAGTCATGGGTTGCCATGAGAAACAAGGGAAGGATGATTCTTAAATTGTATGGTGACCAAATTGAAAACAAACACCTTTTTTTAACCCCCCCATCTCAAATAAAATGACTATTTTGTTTAAAGCAAATTCTCTAGGAAACAAGAGTTCTAACACCCAGTGATCTAGAAATCCCAGCCCATGCATTACTGGTGTCGCGATGAATCTTTCAACCATACCTAACTTGTAGAGTCAAGGCCACTTCCTGAGATTCAGAGTGACACTGATGAAATTACCCCACAGATGAACAGTCTCCTGAGGCACACTCTGTCACAAATAATAAAAGAAGGGTAAAGGAAGAAAAGTTTTCCCACCTGGTACAATAAAAAAAAATCAGTAACAAAAATGGTGTGTTTGAGAATAAGGATACCCATACATTTTAATTTATCTGGAAAACTGTCAACAAGTTTGGACTTGAATATTCTAAAAGGTTGCATATCAGTCTACAACAATATCTTAAATATAAATAATGAGAATGGAAGGAAAAAAACCTAAACCCAATAAGCCTATACTTGCAGATGAAATACTGTAGCTGGTATAGTTAAATTGGTAAATGTGCCTTTTCAACAAACATCCCACTTTGCTTTTATCTGTGGAAATCACGAAAACACCTTAAATTTGCCACTGCTCTATGCCAAGTACTCACTAAAGTATCTAATCAAATGTCTGATTCAAAAAAATCAAAACAGAGATAATATGGCAATGCTTTTTCTTTCTGTATAGTATCTTTCCAAGTAGGCAATCAGGAAGAAACACTCTAACCTAACCAGAAATGGTTATGGCTAACTAGTTAAAAGAGGGCTTTGCGAGTTCCGCTAGCATTATAGGTCATGGTGAGTGTTAAAAGTGGAGAAAAACATTTTCAGAAGTTTGGGGTGTTTTCAATAGCCAAGAGCCATAAGGCATAATTTTTGCAATATAGATCTTGGACAACTTATAAGGAGCTTACAGATCTCTGCTCTTCATTTCAGATTTTAAGTTATAATGTTAGCTCTGTAGAGAAGCATTTAGTGTTGAATTTATCCCTGCTTGATCATTTTTATAAGACAGGTTTAAAACCAGAATTCTGTAAAATAATCAAGGTGCCATTAATTAGCCTGGTTCAAAATCTAAATTATGCAGTGTGTATCAGGATGTGGTCCTTAAAACATTCTCCATGGCAGCGGAGCAGAGGCTGAGCTTAATGGACTGACTTTGCACATCCTACAGAACAGACGATTTTATATTCAAGGCTCAGCACCAATGCCAAGATGGATTTGTCACTTCTCTTCTTCCCAGAACTCTTCCCTGCTCTACAATGGTATGTCAGCATCCTCTAGAAAAGATATGAAAAATTTCTTCCATACCAAGTCAAGCAAAGCTAACCAATTATTTACTGGATCCTGTCAAAAGTTTAAGTATCTCCTTCCCAAAGCCTCATTTTTAGCATTGCCAAGCAAGAACTCGAACAGATTTTATCATTCCCTACAGGATTGTTATCAACTGTCACTGTAAACATCTTGGTGAAGCCTAAACTATGCAAACTGTCTCACAGAGTATGCAGCTGAAGGCAGGATGGTGGTGAGGAGATGCAGTTTGTACTTGCCATACTTCGAAACAGAAAAAAAAACAAAAACTCTGCATGAATATGTAGTGCAGCCACTTTGGAAAAAGTTTCATAATACATTCAAAAGTTTTCAGGTGTTAGATTTTAAAGCTTTTGCTAAATAAGAAGAATCATGGTTATAGTATTTTTTTTTTTTTGGTCTGGCAACATATTAAAGGTGTTGTTTATAATTTGAAAACGTTTGTACATAGGCAATATTTATAGCCTAACATGTATTGTTGACATGGCACAAAAGCCACCAGTCTACATGGTCCTGATGCCATCAATATATGCCATATGGTAAAAGAGACAATGATAGTATGGGCAAAAACAATGGATATACCATAGAATTAGATAATTGGCAAAAGCTCTGGGAAAGAAACTATAAGTTGACGATAGCAACTACATAATAGGAAAATTTATACAAAATGTTTTATAGGTGGCATTTACCACCAGCAAGATTAGCCAAAATGTTTAAAAACATGTCTGCTAAATGTTGGGAATGTAATCAAACTCCTGGTACATATTATCACATGTGGTGAACAGGTCCAAATTTTTTTTAAAAAAATGGATGAAAATGCATACGTGGTTTGAAAAAATGCTAAAGCAGCATATAGATTATAAACCAGAATTATTTTTGTTAGGCCTATTACCAGAGAAATATGATAAAGGGAATGTATATTTAATATTACATGTTTTGACAGCAGTAAGAATTGTATTTGCACACCACTGGAAAAATGAGGAAACACTCACAGAGAAAATAATTTTAAAAAATATTAGACTGGAGAAATGGACAGATGAATATTGAAGATAAAAGAAAAAGAAGACAGGATATTTTTGAACTTGGGATCTGTTTTATCAACGGTTGGACAATAGAGGTAGAAATTAGGAGTTTAATATTGTCATGTAAACAAATTGCCTCAGGCAATACATTGTTCACTAAACACTTATTGTATACAAAGAAAAAATATATAAATAAATATTATACACACACACAAATACCATATGCCGAAGTATTAAAGGATAACATATGCAATACTTTTTGTTTTTTTTTTAAAAAAATTTCCCTCTATTTTGACCATAACCCAAGAAAATGCATCCATTGTAGCAAAAGCACTACAGCCATTATCAGATACCTTTCAAGCTCTCTCAATTTCATGCCTCCCTGCACCACTTATTTACATTAAAACTGTACTACTGTGTACTCTGACACAAACACTTGGATTTGATCGGCTGGCAAATTTCAGCTTCATTTTTTGTGAGTTCACTTAGCCCTTCTTGTTGACATCTCAGGTGAGACGCTAGTGAACTGCTTCATGGAAGTTAATATTCCGTCAAGATGAGGTGAATAAATAAGCACTCAAATGTGTGTGTTTATGCATATGTGTGTACGTCGTTTAACCTCTGCATATAAGCTTTCACCTCAAGCAATTCAATCTGCCATGAGCAGTGTAAGAAGTTAAACACTGGCATATTCCTGCATGCTCTGATGCTAATCTCTGCAATTAGAAATTGAGTGTTTCATTTTCTTTAAATGGATTTTTTCTCTTCTAATTACATCTGCAGCATTAATCAATATTACCACAAAATGTGTTTATTTGTTTAATCCAAAATCATGATAAAATTAACAATTATATAAAATAAAACTACTCGATAAAAGTTCTAGGGAAAAAAATATCATGGATAGATATGTGCAGTGTTATAGTTCACTGTTATGGATGTGGCTAGACATGTTTTTTTTTTTAAAAATTTCAATCTAATCTACAGCTCTGGGATTTTCTGCTTGTCTCCAATCAACTACTAATCTTGTTTGGTTTCTGAGCCTAGATAACAGAATAACAGAATTGAAAGGGACCTTGGAGATCTTCTAGTCCAGCCACCTACTCAGGCAGCAAAACCTATATCATTTAGTTTAGTTTAGTTTGCTTTATTGTCATTGCACCTGGTACAGCAAAATTAAATACCATCTACAGTGTATATTATGACTATGAAAATAAACACAAACGCACATCCTTCACATTCTATACATTGAATTGAAAACCCTTGACATTGCATTCATATTGTATTCTACAGTAGAATTCAATAGAGTTTCTGCTCCGGGATAGAAGCTGTTTTTCAGCCTATTTGTCCTTGTTTTTATTATCCCGTACCATCTACCAGATGGTAATAGATCAAACAAAGGGTGCCCAGGATGAGATGGAACTTTGAGAATGTTTTGAACTTTCTTAAGGCAGCGGGAGCTATAAAGCTCTTCCAAAGAGGGGAGAGGGCCACCAATGATCTTCTGGGCAATGACTTTAACTGTCTGGAGTGCTGTCCTATCTGCCACTGTGCAATTGGCAAACAGTACACAGGTGCAGTAAGTTAAGATACTTTCTATGGTGTAGCAGTAGAAGGTAACCAGCAGTTTTTCATTCAGTTATTGTTTTCTGAGACAGTCTCAGATAGCATAATCTCTGCTGGGCGCTTTTGAACAGTGCTGCAATGTGAGCATCCCAGGTCAGGTCCTCTTTTATGGTAACACCCAGAAACTTAAAACTGGCCACTTGCTCCACTCGGTCTCCATTGATAAGCAAGGGCTGGATGTCTGATTTGTTCCTTCTATAATCCACTATAAGCTCCTTGGTCTTATTGGTGTTGAAGACCAAGTTATTGTCTCCACATCACAAAAGCAACTGGTCCACCTCATAATTAATTGATTAACCATTTCAGACAAATGGGTGTCGGACTTCCAATTTGAGTCCCTTTGCCGACAGACCGAAACCGCAATCGTGTGTGGTTTCGATCTGTGCTCGCCACTGGAGTGCCCCAAGCCGGCTGGTTTCTGGGCTAAGCCACCCCGTAGAGGTCGTGAAGAGAGGGGAGACTGCAGGATTGAGGAGAGCCACATCTCTCCTCCTCAACTGGCCATTACTCCTTTTCCCAAAGGTGGTTACAGCGGTGGTCAAAAATGGCCACCTCAAAGAAGAACTTGACTGGAAAAGAATGTGCAGGAGGAAGATAAGAAGAGAAAGTTTTGGTTGACTAGGTTAAACTGCAAAAGCAACAACGTAAGGTACACTGCAATTTAAACTATACAAAAATAACATTGTTCCCAAAGAAGATTTTGAAGCAGCGAAGGAGAGAGGGAAGGGAAAGGATTTGTTTTTTTTTTCTTCCCTTCCCTATAAGAGACTTAAGCAAGAAATTGAAAAAAAAAATCCACTTTGACATCAATAGGCATTTAAACTGAAAATAAAATGTCAAAGGAATAATAAAGATTTCTGGATACTTAAAAGCTTTTAAAAGCAGGAAAGGAGAGAAAAAGAATAAAAAGGGCAGGATCTGGAAAAATGGAGGAGACTGCCTGGAACTAAAAGGAATTTACAGTGAAAGCTCAACAAGATTCCTAAAAGATACATTTTAACTGAAACTTGGCAACAAAATAATAGAACCCCAGGAAGAGAAAATGGAAAAAAGAAACAAGAAGAAACAGCTTTGGATTAGTTGGATTACTTGGTGATCTTTGGACTTTTTGTTATTGCATTTAAATGACTAAAATCAATTTGGTGTTTGTTTAAAAGTGTTTAAAATGGCACCACTTTTAGAAGAACTGAAAATGGAACTTTAAAAGTACAAAGAAGATGCACAAAAAGGGAGAGGTTCTTTTGGCTCCGTATTTCAACTCTTAGAAATGGAGATCTGGAACTATGGGAAACAACAAGAAACACTTGTAGAACAAGAAGGTTGGGACAAAGAAGCCATCTTTAATGATCAAGTAATTTTATTTGGGGGAAAAAAGGAAAGGGGGGGAAAGAGAATGAAAAGTTTAAGATTTGAAAAAACAACCAAAAGAAGAATAGTTTGAAAAATAACTATAATATTAGAAAGCAACAGAAGAGGTGATTACAGAAGAGAGAATTAGAAGTAGAGAGACAAGTGGGTAAAAGGAGGAGGGAGAAGAAGAGGGGGAAGAAGGAAAGGAAAAGAAGTTATAAAGGACACAAACAAGATATAGAGAAACAGGGAAAAGGTATAAGAATTGAAAGTATAAGCCTGTTTAGAGATAATGGGTGAAAACTTAATTGTAAAAGGAATTCTGCAAAGATACATAAGATAGTATTGTTAGATTACAAATACAAATAATTTTAGAAAATATGATTAAAATGATGAATAAAATATTTATTGTAATCTAGTGGAATGTTTGTTAATAAATAAATGGAATAAAGTGATTGAGAGAATTAAATTAGGAAAGAATGGGAACATTTTAATTATTATTAATGATTTATAAAATATAAGTGAAGAGAAATATGGAAAAAAAATTAATCATGGAAAGTTTATAAGTGTTCCCAAGGAAGTATGATATTTAATTGAAAAGAAATGTTAAAGATGTTAAGATTTTAATGAATATTAATGATAGAATTGAATTGGAATGGAATGAGTGCTTTATTTACATATATACATAATCTTTTTTTAAGAATATAGTGTGTATTTTAAGAATGTACCAAGCAGAATTTGATTGGAAGTTATGTATTATATTGAATGTTATAATCTTAAAGGTATACATTGAAGTTTAAAGAAGAGTTGAATGGATAAAATAAAAAGATATAAAGGTGTCATGCTCCAATTAGTAACTACAGGGGAAAATATGTTTAATGAGAAAAGATAATATGAAATTGAAACAGGACAGACAAAAGTATAATATAATGATTTGAATTGAGATGAAATAATCAAAATAAAGTTGAGAAAATTAAAGAGGGGAAAAAAACTATGTAGAAAATGTAAAACAGTAATACGATATGGAATAGAACACAAAAATGAGCAAGAAATTGAGCTTGTGTCCCTATTTCCAAAAAAGATGTTTTATTTGTATTATGTGTTTTTTTTGTGTGTGAAAACCCAAATACAATTTTCAAAAAAAAAAAAAAAGACAAACGGTTGTCCAATCTCTTCCTAAAAACCTTCAGTACTGGAGCATCCACAAGTTGTTGGGGCAAGTTGTTCCACTGATTATTTTTCCTGTCAGGAAATTTCTCCTTAGTTCTAAGTTGCTTCTTTCCTTGGTTAGTTTGCATCCCTTAGCAAGAGCAATTGTACTTAGACTAACAATAGCACTTAGACCTAGTGCTTTCCGCCCTTCTCTAAGTCAGCATATTGCCCCCAACAAACTGGATCCTTGGAAGGATGGAAGGCTGAGTCAACCTTGAGCCTGGTGAGATTCGATCTGCCAAATTGCAGGCAGCCGGCTGTCAGCAGAAGTAGCCTGCAGTTCTGCACTTTAAACCACTGCGCCAACTGAGGCTCCATTGCTTCTTGTTCTGCCTTAAAGTGCTTTGGAGAATAGCTTGAACCAGGGGTGAAATTCAACCACCTCAGCCCACTTGAGAGAGGTGGTAGGGATGATTTGAATCAGTAAAAAAATCACCCCAATTGCCCCTGGTTGCTATTACTATTATACCAAGCCACAGCCACAGCCATGCCCACACAGCCGGTAAGGAAAAAATTTGAATTTGACCCCTGGCTTGAACTCCCTCTACTTTGTGGTAGCCCCTTAAATATTGGAACACTGCTATCACATCATCCCTTGTCAAGATAAATTTGGTTAGGTGCTCCAAGTTCAAACTTGTGTCTAAACAATAATAAAACATAACAGAGCATCACTGATCTTTTATAACACTCCATATTACTATATTACCAATTACCAATATAAAAATACCAGCATTTTTTTGGTTTCTTATAGGAAACAAAACTTATATACCATTTTAAAAACACTCCCTCTATCCACACAATGTCTTAAGCCTCTACACTTTCAACTCCATAGCGCAGTATGGACGTATGAATTCTTTCACACAATCCATGACTTCCCCACTATAGTGACTTCTACATTTCCCTCCTTCGTCTCTCTTTTTTTTTTATGTGAAAAGCATCAGTTGGTCTACTCAACACTAAACCATAATTTTAGTCAGAATAAAAATAGGAGAATGTTAAGGTATTGATTTAATAGCTGACCGGTTGCTGTAAGGTTGCTGTAAAAGCTGATGCAATGAAGATGAGTCAGCAGGACTTATTGCTGCTTTAAGACAGAGGATGGGTCCACAGGGTTTTACCACTTTAAGAAGTTGTCCATATGTGTAAGGCCATGAGAAGGCATATCTCTCTCCTTGTGTTCTGTCTCCATTGTAGAGTTCTCCAAGGAGAGTAAAGAAGATTGATTGATTGCCAGGTATTTGCCTACCACATATATGTATGTATATAGCTGTCTAGTATATAAACCACTATTAAAAGACAAAGTCTCTGTGTGCTGTGTTTTGCTCCTGGGTTGTCTCACAATAGTAGTCACACTGCAAACACTCTGACAGAGGAGAAGCTTTGCATTCAGCAACCTTCACCTTCCAGAGGGGCTTCTAGCATGAGATATTGCTAGAATATTGCTAATTTTGTAATCAGAAATCAACCTGAACCTGGATTTAAGCTACAGTTATTGCAAATAACTCTCTTTTAAAAGAATGTAGTTTACCCAGCAATTTGAAGTCAGTGTATTTCCAGACTAATTAACCATGAGTAAGGTTATTTAGTTAATTTGGCTTGAGCAATATCTCATGCTACAGTTAATCTAAATCTCAAATAAATTCTACAGTTTTCAAAGAGCTGTGTGAGTGTATTTCCTCCCAGCTATGCTGGGCAGGGTAGTGCAGGGTAGCGCAGAATAATCTCAAGTCTTGTCACACTGGCATATGTTTAAAACAAAAATCCCCAGGAATAAATTTTCAGAGATAAACAATACATCTGATGGCACTCCAACATAGTCTAAGAATGCTTTATTTTGGCTGCTTCTTTGTCATGTCAAAGCCAAAGTTCAGAATCAAGTCCCGTTCAATTGTAATCACCAATTTGTGACCTAGGGCTAAAGGTAATAAGATGTTTCTTAAAGGCATGCATAGTTTAGCAACTATGAATCCTTCTCTATCAGTTACTCATTAATGATGCCCATTTGCGTTCTATGGAAATTTTGCAAACATTGTATTTCTGTGAGTGATGCCAGTCGGAAATAAATATTTTGATAAAGCTATTTTAAAGAAATGGTGTCCCTTTAATACTGGCATTTGCTTTTGCACCATTTTATTTGTTAAAATGCTGTCTGTATGAACTTTCTTTTCCAATTTCCAAACAGGATCTTTCTTTTCAGTATTCCAAACAGGAATACTGAAGCACACCATAAGAAATTTCATGGCTCAGTGAGTAATCTTGGACCAAAGAAGCATTTTTAGGGGGGAAAATGGAAAGGAACAGAGACTTCCAATTTAAAATTGTAATTATTCCAAACATATTACTCAAACACAGCTGAAGTTTTTCATGTGATGAATGTCACTATATTGAAAAATGAAGAGAACACAAAACTTTGCCTTACAACTCTGCATCTACAAATGCCAGCTATGCAGATAATGTTTATTTCTGCAACGGGGTGTTTTTTTTCTAATGTAAATTGGTTTACTTGGATAAAAAATGACTGAAAAGCTAATGTATAGCAGATGTGCCAATGCCCAAAGAAAAAACCCACCTCAATGTAGCAGACATAATTTTGAACTGGAAATTTGCATATAACTTTAATTTGTGTCTGCTTTGAAATGGTGAAAACAACAGGCATATGGAAAATGCAAGCATCAACCTGCCCTTGGCATGAAAAGGAGACTATCCACTGTCAGAAGTGAGGTAGTAGAATTACAGCCTCCCCCATTCTAACCCAGGGCTGTCAAATTCACGTCATCACGTGATGTATCGGGACTTTTTCCCCCTTTGCTAAACCAGGTCTGGGTGTGGCTAGCGTGTGATGCATCTGGCCCATTGGCTGGGAGTTTGACAGCCCTTGTGATGACCCGGGGCGTGGCACAAAAGCAACAAAGTCACAAAAGTAAGTAAAGTCCCTTTAATTCCTTCAACTTGGCCCCCAATGTCCAGTTGTCATCAGCTGGAGAAAAAACTCTCCCAAGAACAGTTTTAAAGGGAAGAAATTCAGTCCGACATACAAATTATAAATAAATAATTATGTACATAAATAATTATGTAGTGTATCCCTAACAGTGACCATTCAAAGTTACAATGGCAAGAGAACTTATGACCATTTTTCACACTTTTGACTGCTGCAGCATCTCCGTGGTCACATGATTAAAATTCAAATTTATATATACATATTTATGATGGTTGCAGTATCCCATGGGTCACAGGATTCCCTTCTGACAAGAAAAGTCAATGGGGACACCAGATTCACTGAACAACCATATTACTACCTTAACAAATGCAATGATTAATTTAACAACGGTGGCAAGAAAAGTCATGAAATGGGGCAATTAACAACTGTTTCATTTAGCAACATAAACTGTGCCCATAAATTGAGGACCACCTGTAACAGAGGTCTGGAAGTGGGTGGAAAAGACTTACATTTGGGCTGCAAAAGGAGAGAAGCCAGGTGTTCTTCAAATGGATAGGAAGAGATTTATGGGCGTGTTTTGCCAACTCTATTATTCTTAGCATCACGAATACGGGAATACTTTCCCTGTGTTTCTTACCTCAAAATAGCAGGTTTCATCAAGCACCTTCAGAGCAGTTTCCCACTTCACAGTCAACTAAAATAAGCTGACTAAAGTGCAGAAAAACAAAATCTGTTGTGTGACATTCCACATTTACCCACTCCTACTATTTATTTTATTAAAGTATTCATTAATTAATTTGCAGAAAAAAATTGTCAGGTACAATAAACAAACCCATAAGTGAATCCTCCTGACTCCGTATGACTTTTTCTATGATATAAACTTTCAACGGCCTTATTAAATGAAACAAGAATGCAACCCTGAATTTAGACATGAATCTAGTTGGGCAAGTCATAAATGTGGGCAAGTCGTGCTTTCTAAACCCTAAAATAAAATAAAGACGATGGCAAACCATTTCCAATAAATGTTGCTAAGAAAATGTCAGAGAAGTGTCCATGTAGGTGGCATGTACACACAAATAGAGCATTATTAGAAATTTATCTACCAAACTCCATGATGACAAACAATCTTTTAGGGCATTATTTTTAATAAAAGTTTGAGCAAAATTTTTAAAAAATATCTATGGGTTAAGTTTAGGCAAGGGTTTGTGTGTAAAAGTACAATGTTGAGGATACAAAACTTCATACAAACTGCAGCTTCTGGCCAGTATAAAAGGTGAGGTTATAATGCCTTACCACTAAGTAACTCCTGTCCAGAAATGTCTATGGAGATTCTCAGTCATCCAGGTCATGGTTGTTCCAATGGTGCTTTTTCAAGAAGCAACTGGACTTTCTCGTTTTTCATTGAAGCCATTTCAGAGCTGAAGAAGCTTCTTGGATGAGATGCAAAATGTCTTCCAAAAAACCCTAGAAAGTCCAGTGGCCTCTTGAAAAAGCACCTTTGGGATGTCTTGCCCAGAAGGTTTAACCTGATGAATCACTGAAAGCTAATTTTGGTACTTAGGCGATGGATGGATGGATGGATGGATGGACAGACCAACAGACTCTCTGACTCTCAAGAAGGTAATTTCAATGCAAGATCTTCCAGTCTGGATGAGAAAGCACTGTGTGAGAAAATAGTTTTTTTTCCCCCTGTTATTTCTCTTTTTTGGCAATCTTTCCCACTGCAACAGATTTATACATTCCTCAGACTGTAAAATAAGACCTACCCTCTTAAAAACTTCTTCAGCATATCTGCTCTGCAAATCCTCTTGATCAGAAACCCAGCTATTTTTCATTCAAAGGCATTTCAGTCTACTTTCCTACAGCACCAAGCCGGAGATTTCCCCATAGGTATATTAGTCTATTAGAAAATAAATTACTCGTATTTATTTTAAACAATTCATACAAGTTATTCCCCTGCCGTGTCGCAACCTATTTCAAATGAAGGTCCTCGTGCATACTAACGTTTTTCTCCTTTTTGCACATTGTGGCATATGGATTTGAAATGCACCCTTTCCTCCCCTTAGGATTCTCCAATTATTCCCTTTTTTAAATGCTGTGATTGGATGTGATGGTTCTTTTATATGAATTATTACTTATACAATGCAATCCTTATGTGCCATACCTAAGAGAGAACCAATATGCATGAACTGCCTGCACTTTATTTTGCAGAATTCTGAGATGGCAAATCCATCTATTAAACTTACAAGGTCAGTACAACACTTTAAAAGGCCTAGGTGAAAAGATTGCTTTTGAACCCTTACCAAACAGTAAAAATAAAAATCTAGGAGCATATCATTTTATCATGTAATCCTAATCTGAGTTTACATACTGACTCCAAAAATGCCAAGCACAGTTAGTTGGTAGATTTACATTTTGCCTTTTCTTCAGGACTTCCAGATAGTTTATATGGGGAGTTTTCCTTGGTTTTATCTCTCTCTCAGTTCCTAGAGATGGTTTCAGCAGTCAGTGGTGAAAGTGAAAGGCAATGCTTAGTCCAAAGTCACCTAATAGATGTTTCTGGGTATGATGTTTTGAATTTAAATTTCCACAATTCTGTTCCAAACTTTAACCACATTAAAGTGCTCCAATGATGTTGAATTGCTAATGGTCTTAACAAATGTGCATATAATGATATTTCTCTCTCATTCCTGGAAGGGAAAAAAATATCTAGGAAGGGAAATCATAACCTGGAATTTTTCAAGCCCCAAACCAAGAATGACATGTGGCAATTCATCCAAACTGAGTTCTGTATTGCTTCACACCTACAGACAAAATCTTGTTAAACTGAGGACTCTACCTCAAGAGCCGTGGTGGCACAGTGGTTAGAGTGCAGTACTGAAGGTTAGTTCTGCTAACTGCTGGCTGCTGGCAGTTTGGCAGTTTGATTCTCACCGGCTCAAGGTTGACTCAGCCTTCCATCCTTCCAAGGTCAACAAAATGAGGAGCCAGATTGTTGGGAGCAATATATTGAATCTGTAAACTGCTTAAAGAGGTGTGTAAAACACAGTGTATGCATGTCTAAGTGCTACTGCTATTGCTACTATTTGCATCTATTATATATTCTATGAACTATTAGGACGGACCTGTTTTCACTCTCTTTCTCTCACAGAAACATCCACACTGAGCTGCCTCTTATTCCTCTGGAATGCCCCCTCCCTCCTGGTAATCCATTTTCCTCACTATACCTCCTCATAGGATTAAACCACTATTTTTGTGTCTTTCATCTGAGTTACCTGAATTTGAAATTAAACAAACAACATCAACACCTTCATTTAAATTCCATTGATTTCCATAGAAATTACATGATGCTGAGAATATACACTATTGTAATTAAACACATTTTTTAAAACAATAAACATACATATTTTTTGAATTAAATCTGAATCCAATTTATTACGTTCAAGATATCTCAAAATCCCATCGAAACAATTCAAAATAAAAATGATTTGATACCCTTCCAATCCATAGTTTTAAGACACAGTAAAGTTAAATTTCAAAATAAAAAAATCACCTTGAAACATCAGTGGAAAGGCTGGCAAATACAGAATAACTGTAAATGTCACCTCAGTTCTACTTTTCACTAATCAATGATATAATTATATCATTTAGATTATGTAATTTATTGAGTAAATGTAACCTTCACGGTTTAAAAAATAACAACTACTTCAATGTTTGAGAAAGGTTAAATGCCTCCTTCTTCACTCTATAAATGATTAAATTTATTACAACTTTATTTACCTAAAATGTTAGGATAAACTATTATGGTGAACTTTAACTTTTCATAGACAGGCTTGTTATAAGCATATTATTTAAAATATAGAGATGCAAAATTACCCTCAAAATTGTTATTTCTTGAATACATGATATAAAGGTAGATGGAGGGTTTTTTCCTCATAACAGTCATTTTTACTTGGCCAAACACAGGTCTCTATAGAAAGAAGAGACATGTTCGTCTTTGTTGCATCATAATTTGAAAATTGTTCCAGGGCTTTGTCCATTTTTTTTCTCTTAATAAACTCATCCTTATTCTAAACTGCTAAAATTTCTCTTGCTCATTAGTCCAAAGCCTCTTCTTTACCCTAAATAGGAAGTTAATGGAAATATGCAAATGAACAAACTGGGCATGGCTAGTCTAATGAAGAAAAGGACCAGGGGAGAGATGATAGCAGTGTTCCAATATTTGAGGGGCTGCCCCAGAGAGGAAGGGGTCAAGCTATTTTGTTTCATCACTGGAAGCTTTCACGAGACTGGACTGCCATCTGTCAAAAATGGGTCTCCCGTTTGGGCAGGGGATTCGACTAGATGATCTACAAGGTCCCTTCCAACTCTGTTAATCTGTATCTGTATTGAAACATTTAGTTTCAAAAGAGAATGCATATCTTTAATATGGCTGAATAAGTTTTCATTTATATGCCATGCATTTCACATTCCCCACATCTGTAGTTCATCAGTTTGGTGATGCAAGATTAATAACTTTTGTCAACATAGAAAAAATATATATAAATTAATTGGTGGGGCTAGATGCAAATTAAGAAATAATTGCCATACTGCTAACTGACATATTTAGAAATGATTATTATAATTTACGTTGAAATACAGTGTATCTCACCATATTGGGAAACATTATGAACAGTTGATCTGTGTATCTTTATAATCTATCTTCTAGTGGGTCATTGGTTGATGGCAACTTCAAATGAAAGCTCTACTGTCCTTTCTGCTAATTCCTTCTCTTGATATCAGACTGAATACTCACTCAATACTTTTCTATTATTAGGACTAAGCTAAAGGATTTTTAAAACATGGCCTAAAGTCACTCTGGTTCATAATGTTATATCTTTATTTCTATGTAGTACAGGCCAGAGGTGGTATTTAGCAGGTTCTGACCAGTTCTGGAGAATCAATAGCAGAAATATTGAGTAGTTTGGAGAACTGGCAAACACCACCTCTGACTGGCCCTGCCCCCATCTCTTCTCTCCCTCCAGAGTCCCAGCTGATCTTCTTTTGTTGCCCTGCACAGGAGAACGGAGCTGGAAAGCAGGTTAGTGGGGCGGAGAGGGAATAGGGATTTTGCAGTATCCTTCCCCCAGGAGTGGGAAGGGAATGGAGATTTTACAGTATCCTACGCCCACCAAGCCACACCACGCCCACCAAGCCACGCCCACAGAACCAGTAGTAAAAAAAAAAATGAATCCCACCTCTGGTACGGTAGGAGAACCCTTGTTTCACAGAGGGAGCAGGTAGGATGAAGAAAACCTACCCAGAAGAGCTTAGAACCCTGTTGCATCCATTCATCGATAGAGCAGCATCTCTAAAACTAAATCACCTCCACAAAATACATGGAACAATCAGAATGGTTTACTTTCAGCATATGAATAGGAAAGCACACTTGTATATCCTTTCCTCCTTTTCAAAGAAATCACCCCCCCCAAAAAAAGAAGTTATTGCTTTCCTTCATTATGTACCAATATCTTTCTGGATTGTTCAGTTTGGCATGTAATAGAACCCCAGCATATTAAATTGCTATGCAGGTGCCAAGGAATAAATGATCTAGGTATTGCTGCACTTGGCTAATCCCATGGCTTTAACAATGCAAGCTCTTTTCCACAGCTGCCAAGAAGGCCTGCAAGTGGCCTTCCCTAATAAAATTTCACCACCATTTTTATGATGTTCTTTCTCTAAAATATTATTGCTAGTAAAATGACAGGCAGAAAGAACGAAGAAAAATAATTCAACAGCCACAGTGATTCATCTTTTTGCTATTTTATGAGAGTAGGCACTTTATTTTAATTGCTTTAATAATTGGAGGTTACTCTTAGAACATTTCTATAAGACAAATTTATATAATAATTAACTTTTTTTTTTTACAAAACCATTTGGTAGGAATTTTTCACTCTTTGGTAATATGGGATAACACTACTTTTATGTTCTAAAAAAATATTCACTGTTTTGCTAGGCACTGAATTTTTATAAAAGCTTCACGTAGTCAGTGTTTTTATCTAACCTCTACGGATAAAATGGAGTATTGGAGTTTGAAGTCACTCACTTTCGTTTACCTAGTAAAGTCCTCAGTGAAGAACAAATCTGTTTGTTGACTAACTTTTATAAACTATTAGGTCCAACCCCTGGGCCACAGATTAGTACTGGTCTGTGGCCCATTAAGAACTGGGCCACAGAAGTTGTGGGTAAGTGACTGAAGCTTCATCTGTGCATATGCAGGATCTAGGCTGCACATAAAACCATCTACCCCATCTGTGGAAAAATTGTTTTCCATAATACTGGCCCCTGGTGCCAGAAATGTTGTGGACTGCTACATTAGAATATTTCTGAGCTTGCTGAGTATATGGCATTTCACAGTATATAACTCTTAGACAATTGTGAATAAACGTGTATTGACTTGAAAGGTTGAGAATCAAGTTTGCATAGAGGTTTTGTTGCTTTTCAGGCACACTGGTCAAAATATTTCCAAACTGAAGGGTACTTCAGGGGATGTTACATGTGGTACTGATGCAACTACAGCTCATAACCTACAATAACCTATAACTTTTTTATCTTACCAAAAAGTGTGAAAGCTGAGCAAAATACAGTGGGAACAAATATTAATATGTATAGCCCCATCTAATAATGACTATGGCATATGGAAAATTGCAACTTGGAAAGTGACAAATGGTAGAAAGTAATGGAGAAGGAAGGAAGGAAGGAAGGAAGGAAGGAAGGAAGGAAGGAAGGAAGGAAGGAAGGAAGGAAGGAGAGAATGTTGAATATATGTGTAATTAAGAGACAAAAGGAGGATGCAATAGCTCTGAATGAAGGTAATCTGATTTTGTGTAGTAGAACTATTGAATAAAAGGAAGTAAAAGTATGGGTTTAATTACGAATGAAAGGATCAAATTGTATGTCATAAAGTATGAATCTAATTTTAAATATATTCGATATATGCACCACACAACTCCCAAGTTTTCTCCGTGCACCATATAACCCCAAATCTTTCTCCAAATCTTTGGTGGCATACAATAAAACCAACATAATAAAATGGAATACAATAATTATGAATATAAAATTTAAAAAATACAAACAAGAAGAACTAATGGAAGTTCTGGCTAACCACAGCAACACACAATCCGACACTGTATAGGGTCCAACCAGCCAAACTCAAGGCCTGGGAATATTAGCAAGGTCTTCCAGGCTTTTCAGAATGCCAGCAGTCCACAAAATATTTAGCATATTAGGCATATAGCATAAAATGCTAGAGATCTCAATTTTCTCTCCCAGGAGTCCTCTGTATTTGTCTATTCAATCCCATCTTCATGACTTAATGTAGCATCTGAATAGTTTCTGATACCATTACATATTTTCCAGGGAGCCCATTATTCTGTATCCTTCCCCCAACTTCGGTGGGTAGGAGAGATAAGACTTTCCCCATCTTTATTGTCTTACTACCAATTAAAAGCTAAACATTTAAAAAAAATCTATAAATTTCAGGAATTTCAGCTCTGTTATACTGTGTGAGAGCCAGCCTAATCTCAGGAAAATATAAGCAAAATCAATTTAAAAACTAATATATAAAAGTCTTCTTTAACATTATATATAAATATGCAAATGCTCTGGTTTAAGAAAAAAAATATAAAGTTCCCACAGATAATTTTTTCATGTTGCCATTTTTCATAGTGAATCCACAATGGTAACTTGATTAAAACTACAAATGTAAGTTGTAAAATAGAATATAATACTCCACTTAGACCCACAAAGATGTTTCTGAACTGAGAGTGACATTCAAATTATTCTACATAATTAATCCAAAAGCAACATTTCTTTCTAATCAGCCTGAAAAAATAGAAAGCCTGGAAATACACAGAATGTAATTGAATTAATTTAGTTTAATATATCCAATCTACACACTACCCAACTCCAACATGACTCTGGGCAGCGTACAATAAAACCAGACAAAATGTAGATAATATAATAAGGGAAATTGAAAAAAAGAATGTATTATCTTGAACAGAGAGTAATATTAAATTTGACCAACACAGCAAAGAATAAATTAAGTAACCAGTAACAAGTTCTTTGCTTGCTTCTTATCTAACAATGGTCTGAAAGAGAAATCTTCCCTTTTTATAGAATACAGAATAACAGAGTCAGAAGGGACCTTGGAGATATTCTAGTCCAACCCCCTGCTCAAGTAGGAGACCCTATATCATTCCAGACAAATGGCTATCCAATCTCTTCTTAAAAACCTCCAATGATGGTGCATCCACAAGTTCTGGAGACGAACCATTCCACCAATTAATTGTTTTCATTAATTCTAGATTGGATCTCTCTTTGATAAGCATCCATTATTATTTATTTATTTATTTGATTTGTCAATCGGTTACAAGATAATAGGTATAGGTATAAACATGAGTAAGAATACAGGAAATAGGTACAATGGGGACAATAAGACGGGGACAATAGGCATGATTGTGCACTTATGGACGCCCCTTACAGACCTCTCAGGAATAGGGTGAAGTCAATAGTGGATAGTTTGAGGTTAAAGGAGTGGGGAGTTAGAGGATGTAACAACAGAGTCAGGTAATGCATTCCAGGCATTGACCACTCTGTTGCTGAACTCATACTTTCTGCAATCAAGTTTGGAGCTGTTTACATTGAGTTTGTATCTGTTGTGTGCTCTTGTATTGTTGCGGTTGAAGCTGAAGTAGTTATTTTCCTGTCTTCAGGTGCTTTGGAGAACATGTTGATCTCTTCTTCTTTATTATAATCCCTCTATATTGGAAGATTTACATGATCTGAAGAGAAACCAGAGTATTGGAAGACTACTATCATGTCACCCTAGTCCCTTTTTTTTAGATTATTTGAAATCAATCTTTTAGAACATCTGGATTCCTCTCTACTTTTGGGGAGATCCCAGTGATGTGTCTCCTGCAGTCACGACATAAGTCTAAGATTGAAAATCAGCTTGCCTTATATTAGATCTTTTCTATCCTGCTCTATGGAATAGACAGTTGGTCTCTGACAGAAAACCACTTGAAGAGACTAGAAGCATTCGAAATATGGATTTACAGATGGCTGTTATGGCTAGGTTGACAAAATCAGAAATGAGGAGGTGATAAGCTGCCTGGGAAAGCAAAGGGAAATCATCAAAATCATTAAAAAGGGAAAGTCCAAAATATTTTGGACATGTGACCCCTGGAAAAATACGACATACTTCACTTAATCCTCTAAGGAAAGATTGAAGGCAAATGAAGTCCAGGCAGAAGAAGAACATCATGGCTTCAAAATCTAAGGAATTGGTTTGGACAAAACTCAGCAGCACTTTTTTGTGCGGCTGTTGATAAAACTAGGATTGCCAACATGATCGCCAACGTCCAGTGATTGATACGGCACAAGAAGAAGTGCTGTGTTGCTGCCATTATCTTCTCAAGTCAATCCCTCCTCTCACCCCAGCTCTGCTCACAGTTGTTAGAATAACCAGATATGTCCCTGGAGACGAAGGGCTGAGCAGAACATCCTGTTTCATGAAGCATGTTCATCATGCTTCATGAAACTGTTGATTCTAAGTTAGGCCTGTTTGGCATAAATGTCTGGAAAAACTATTTCTAGCACTCTTGGAGCATAAGTCTACTCATACATAAACATGGCCAAAGAATGAATATAGATCTAAAGTATGATCTCTCTGAGTATTGATCTGAATACTATTGCTATGGAAAAGATGGTGATATACTGAAGGGTGAAATTCAAACAAATGCTACAAATGTCAGCATTTCTTTTAGAAAATGTGAAAAAGAAATAACAAATGCAGTGAGAATGTTTAAAGATGGTAAACGATGCATGTGTTAAAAGTGCAACTGCATAAATGTTAAAATATGGAATTAGTTTGTTCTCTCTTCCTTTTCAATTATTACATGAAGTTATTTCCTGGCTGGGGATTCATTATCATCAGCATGAGGATTGTATTATATCTGTGGACCACAGGCTAGAGAATGTAGTTGGTCATTCTGGTCATCTTCTCTCAGTTCCATTGTAATTTCTTGGTTTGGTTGTTTTGAGCCACCACCAGTGGCAGATTCAGGCTCACTGATGCCCTAAACACTGAGAAATCTTGGTGCCCTGCTCCTTTGTACATACCATACAAATGAAGCCAAGCTTAGGCTACATAAAAGTTTTTGTTGTGCCCCCTTTGAGCGCATGAAGGGTGGCTCAGCCAATCTCATTGTACACATGTTGTATTCTGACAATAAAGGTAATAATTTGCTGGTGCCCTAAGCACGTGCTTAATCTGCTTAATGGTTAAATGCACCACTGGCCACCACAAATTCTTGGGAATCAGGTGCCATACAAGTTTCAATAATAATAACAATAACAAACAACAACAAACAATGGATTGGTTGGGTGTAGAAATTGCACTGATGTCTAATTAGGGAAAGAAAGGTAGCAAAGGGAAATATAATAATAACAAAGGCAAAAATTTACAGGGGGATTTGTTTATAAAATGTCCTCGGGAAACTCTGATGACAGTGAACAAAATGTGGCAAGTGCCCTGTGGTTTTATGTACACCGAAGGACTACCAGACTTGATTTTTAATCTTCAGAAAGTTATTGGAAAAGGTATGAGCTTGAGAAGGAATGTTTATTCTACTTTTTTGATTTAGAGAAAGCATATGATAAAGCAAACAGACATGAATCGTAGAATGTTTTCTTCAAATATGAGGAATATTTGATGGAAGTAAACCATGTACAAAAATATACAGATTGCTTACTAATTTTGCTATCACTATTTGAAGATAGCATCAAATGTTCTGTGGTATTCATCATTTAGTTGCAGTTTTCTAAAAAAAAAAAAAGATTGCTGCTGTTTTATATGTAACTCAAAAAATTTAATTTCAGATGATTTGCAATCTGTTCTGCTATGCAATGCAAAGGCTATATTTTCACTGACAAGTTATTTTTATATACTGCATTAACAAATTATCCATTAGAGTTATGAATGTCACACACGTCAACAAAGGCTGTGAAAAAAAAGCCCAGTGTTCTGTAATTTCATGCACAAGAAAGAAGAAATTTCTAAAGAATGCCAGGTGAAAGATTGTGGACTTTTCTATAAATGCACTTTGCATTTCTATATTTTAACATATGCAGCCTATAATAGCTGTTGAAGAAGATGCCTTTCATGAGACCATGATGTGGAGGGAGAAAAAAAAACCCTAGTGTTAATAGCACCTTCTGCATTTTCAGCACTCCTTCAAACATTTTGATTTCAGAGGAGTTGGGAAACATTTTCTGATAGAATTCGTCTTCAGAAAGGAATTGTATTAAAAAGACAGATGGTACAGATTATGCAAAACATGTAGGCAGAATGATCTAAACTTACATTCAGTAGGCTAAAAAAATATATGCATCTCAGAATAACGGGTGTCTTTTTGATAGTCATACTCTGAAGATATAATATACAAGGCTTGTTAATTGACATGCTAAATCAATAAGATTAAGAATCCACAGCTTAATTCAGGGTTTCTCCTTATGAATGTTGGATTTCAGAATGCCCCAGTTGGCATGTTCAGAGGTATTAAAGTTGTCATGGTTGAGAACCACCGAATTAGTTGTTTGTGGGACAGACTGTGCAACACTTCAAATCCAAAGTAATGCCTTGGAAGGGGGAATGGAGCACTTCACTGCAAATTTTTAAACTAAATTTGCTTTTCTTGGGGTCCCACAAAGAGGATAACCTAAATTATAATATAGGTAGTCCTCTCCTTAAACCATAACTGAGCCAATTTTTTGGTTGCTAAGCTAAGCGAAACAGTTGCCAAGTGAATTTTGCCCCATTTTTTTTACCTTTCTTGCCATCGTTGTTAAGTGAATCACTGCAGTTGTTAAGTTAGTAACATGGTTGTTAAGTAAATTTGGCTTCCCCATAGAGTTTGCTGGTCCGAAATTTGCAAAATATAATAGCAATAGCACATAGACTTATATACCACTTTACAGTGCTTCGCAGCCCCCTCTAAGCAGTTTACAGAGTCAGCCTATTGCCCCAACAATTTTGGGTCCTCATTTTACCCACCTCAGAAGGATGGAAAGCTGAGTCAACCTTGAGTCTGTGAGAATCGATCTGCCAAATTGCAGGCAGCCGGCAGGCAGCAGAAGTAGCCTGAAGTTCTGCACTCTAACCACTGTGCCACTGTGGCTCATGATCACATGACCCCAGGATACTGCAACAGTTATAAATATGAACCAGTTGCCAAGCATTTGAGTTTTGATCATGTGACCATGGGAATGCTGCAACAGTTGTAAGTGTGAAAATGGTCATAAGTCACTTTTTTCAGTGCCACTGTTAACTTCAAATAGTCACTAAATGAACTGTTGTAAATCAAGGACTTTCTGTAATGGTTTATATCAACAGAAATCTAACAGCAAAGTCTTGGCATGGATTAGTTCTCTTCTTCCAACAGATTCCAGGAAAAGATGGTTTCCCATTCAGTTTAATGAGTAGTAGACAATTGCTGTGTTCACTCCCTGTACACCCTGAAGCCCCTTGTGGTCTCCAATGAAGTGTTGTACAGCCCTGGTTTACACTAAAATTCTCTTACATATGTATATCTCCAATTACTGTCCATTGTATGTGATTCAAAGCCAAACGCCCCTAACTACCTCAGTTCCAACTACTGCTGGTCTTAAATGCAAGCTACTCAATGCAAGAAGCCTTGTGAATAAAATACCTGAATTTCTCCTCTAAATATGGCTAAATTTGACATCATATTTGTCTGTGAAACATGGCTCAACGCATCTCTCCCTGACTCCATTACCACAGTAAGAGACTATCATGTTTACCAATCAGATCGTGAAATTCGTAGAGGAGGTGGTGTTGCTATCTTCTATAAAAAGTCCTTACATCTAAAAAACATCCAAGTTACCCATTAGACCAGCTCCTTGCCTAACCAATGGTCACAAGCCACGGTCATCCCCATCTTCAAAAAGGGAGACCCCAGCCTAGTTGAAAATTACAGACCAATCTCCTTATGCTGCATCACCTGTAAAGTCATGGAATCAATTATTAACCAATCCATTATCCTCCACTTAGAGACAAACAACTTACTCTCCAATAAACGATTTGGTTTCAGGAAAAAACTATCCTGTAATCTGCAACTCTTACACTGCAAAAATATATGGACCAGACAACTTGATCAGGGCAAAGCAATCTACATAGACTTCTGTAAAGCCTTTGATTCAGTGGTACACGACAAACTACTTCTAAAACTAAAATCTTGTGCTATCTCTGGACAACTGCATAACTGGATAGAAGCATTCCTGTCAAACAGAGAACAAATGGTCAAAATTGGGAGTGTCCTATCAAATTCTGTACCTGTCAATAGTGGTGTCCCCCAAGGCAATGTTCTAGGACCAACTCTGTTCATACTCTACATAAATGACCTCTGTGATCATATTAAGAGCAATTGGGTTCTTTTTGCTGATGATGTAAAACTGTTCAATACCATAGACAATACTGCTACCCTTCAAAAAGAGCTTGACTATGTATCAGAATGGTCAAATAAATGGCAACTTCAAATCTCAACAAATAAATGCTCTGTCTTACATATTGGCAAAGAAAAATCAGAAAATAAAATACAAGCTGAATAGTCAAGACCTTGTTGATGATCCAAGCTCTGTAAAGGACCTTGGAATACTCATCTCTAATGATCTAAGTGCTAGAGCCCACTGTAACTACATAGCCAAAAAGGCATTAAGAGTTGTTAACCTGATCCTACGGAGCTTTTTCTCTGGTAATATCACACTACTAACTACAGCATACAAAACATTTGCTAGACCAATACTCGAATACAGCTCATCAGTCTGGAACCCACATTACGTATCTGATATTAGCACAGTTGAGAAAGTCCAGAAATATTTCACAAAGAGTTCTCCACTCCTCTACTTGTTGTAGAATACCTTATGCCACCAGACTTGAAATTCTAGACCTAGAAAACCTTGAATTATGCTGTCTTCGGTCTGATCTAAGTATTGTATATAAAATCATACATTGCAATGTCCTACCTGTCAATGAATACTTCAGCTTCAACCATAACAACACAAGAGCACACAATAGATATAAACTCAAGGTGAACCACACCAAATTTGATTGCAGGAAATACAACTTCAGCAACAGAGTGGTCAATGTCTGGAATACTCTACCTGGCTCTGTAGTTTCTTCCCCAAACCCCAGAAACTTTAACCTTAGACTGTCTACTATTGACCTCACCCCTTTCCTAAGAGGTCTGTAGGGGGCGTGCATAAGCACACCAATGTTCCTACCATCCCTGTCCTATTGTTTCTTTTATTTTTCTTATATGTACCCATTTCATGTGTTCATAACTATGTATATACTTATACCTATTATCTTGTAAGCAAATTGACAAATCAAATAAATAAATAAAATAAATAAATATTCCTTGTGTTTTGATTACCTTCAACATGCAGTTAAATAGAAAGGTAGATTATAAATCAGACACATGAACGATCAATGACATCACTGAATAGAAAGATACACTATAGCAATGTAACCATCAATAAGCATCATTCAATAGTAATGAAAAAGACCAATTCATTCATTCATTAAAAAGGCTTGATTGGATGGGAAAAGCCATGAAAACTTAACTCTTCTTAAACATATTGGGTTTTAAAAAAACAAAGTCAACACTCCTTAAAACGTACCAGTTTTGAAAACCCAAGTCTATTTAAAGATATTATGTTTGAAAACTCTTAATTTAAGTAACTTGTTTTGATGAAAAAGTTAAGTCGGCTCATGTTCAATTTTTCAAATAAATGCCAGGGTAACAGAAATAGCATATATAGCATTAAAATCTTATTTTTAAAAAAAATGGAAAAAAATTAAACCCTTAAAAATTAAAACAAAAAATTAATAAAAAGGGAGAAAAAGGCATTCATAGTCATCAATTGCCTGGGGTATACTATTACTGTTTCCATTCCTTGTTGGGCTAAATTAAATCCTTCTGTGGTCTTACTCAGCCTATTTGAAGTAAAATCCTCTTTGAAATGACTTAGATCTCACATTTGTAAGTCCTATTGTCTTAATAGACAAGAAGGAAAAACAAAACCAGAAAAAAACAAGAGAAAATTAAGTTTAATAACCTGAAAGTGCTTATTAACACTCTAATATTAATAAATAGTTATACATCCTACTAGCTCTTATTAAACAGATTTTTATGTATGTAAAAGACAGGCTCCAATTCCTCTGCAGATAGTTAACACTAATTCTCAAAACTAAAGCAGACATTATAACATTACATCCCGGTTTTATTTTGTATAATTCATTGCTGAAAATGGAGCTGATTTCATAATGAAAGGGTTATCTTATTTTGGGTCTAGCTCAAATGATAAAACTTACATTAGAGCATCTATAGCTGCATTGTCATCCCATGAAGTTACGGTTTAATGGTACCATTAAATAACCTGTATAATTTTGGGGAGTCATTAAGAAGTCAAATTCAACTTGGACATTTTACTGCATACTTTTTTCCCCTTAAGCCACAAACGTAATGGAAATGCACTGAGTAGGCATGAATGTTGCTTCAAATACCATTCTAAACTGAGCCTAAACCCCAATCAAGCATTCTGTTAAGAGTTAGAGATTTTTGATACCTGAAATGTTTCATTTCCTACAAAGCTTATCTGGTAGGGCAGCAACAGCACATACAAAACTAGATTAAAGTAGAATATTCTTGGAACTGAGTTCAATACCTGGTTACTAATTGGACATGACCATCTAGGGTTTGCCTCTATGACCTCTATATTCTATATCAGGGATTTCCCACCCTCAGGACCATGGCCTGCTGGAAACTGGGCCACACAAAGCTCCACTCATACAAGCGGAGGGCACTTAAATGTGGGCATTGGTGCTCACGTGCCAAGCTTCATTTGCACGATTGGAGCTTCGCACATGAGTGCAAGCGCCCTCTGCTCATGTGTGAAGCTCCATCTGTGTGAGTGAAATACACATGCTCCCACCAATGGAGTTGTGCATGCACATGTGTGCCTGCCATTGACACACACACACACACACACACACACACACACACCGCCAGGCCAGGCTGCCAAGGTGGAAAGTTGGGGACCAGGTTCTATGTCCATGTTCCAGGGTTCTTTTTAAATTTCTCTATCCAGCCTCCAGCCCTGGTATTGAAACTAGTGGCTTCCCCTCCCTGTCCTAATCAGGCCCAACAGTACTTAGATTTTCCAGGATTAGCCAAGGTTAGTTTGGCACTCCCACTTGCTGTGGAGTAACAACAAAATATATTCCTACAGTTCTTTCCATCTCCCCAAAACCTAGTTAGAGATTAGCAGATTTTGTCTGTCTGATTTAAAGAAATCAAGAGATTAATATAGGTCAGCCCCAAGGGAGAAATTTCAGCATGAACATTCATTTGCTATTTAAATAAATAATTACATAATTAAATAAAATGAGGGTAGCTTATAAAGATGACAAGTGATTTTAAGAATGAATCAAAAATATACACTGAATATTGTGTCTTACACTGCCAAAGGCTTGGAAGAGCCACAGGGAGATTTCTTATACAAATTTGTATACATTTGTAATCTAACAGATTTTCATTCTTTTCTTCAGTGCATGTATTTTCTCAGAGGCACACAATACAGCAACACACTATTCCAGAAGACAGTGAGCTGTATTTTCTGACCATTGTTTCATTCTAATAAAATAATTGTTTTTTTTTAAATCCACTTTAATGAAACATTCTACAGATGGAACAGTGAAGAGTGATTTACAAAAACTCATTTCTTAACAGTGCAAAATGGTAAAAGAGAGCAAATAATTTTATTTTTGTTCTAAAGGCAGCTTTTGAGATTATGGATCCTATCAAAGCTTTCTTACAATCCAAACAAAGCTGCCTTCCTTCTAGTAATTTTCTGACTCTCTCGTTGTCTTCTTGCTTTATCAGTTCATCAATTTGAAACAGCAGATTCTATCAAATGCTGTACTGAAACTTACTGGAGCAAATCCTTTATACTGTCAAGCCAACAGGATAAGCCACTCACTGTTCCCAACTGTATTGGTTTTTGAGTTTGTCCTTATCATCTGCAAAGCATTCTCTAACCTATTTGGTGTCAGAGTTCCAAGCAATGGATCTATTACTTTCAGAATTCTTCACTGGCTAAAAATAAATCTTACCATTGTCCCACCCTACCCCCACCCCCCAAAAAGCAACTCACATCCAACTGGTCACAGCATGAAGACACCTTACCAACCCTTTTTGAGAGACATGTCTTCATAATGTTACCTCCATCTCATCCTCAGTCTACTGCTGAGGTGGGGTAGGGCTATATTTAGTTCTTTCAGTTTGGAAATGGTGCTTCCCAAACGGACAATCTAAATTGCCTCAGGAATTATGGAGTTCATCGGCAGTGACAATGCCTTCTCTCCATCTGGTCATCTCTTACTGCCATCTACGGCCTTTTAGCTTTGGCTGAGACAGAGAGAACAAACACCTGGTCCAAACACAGCTTATTTGGGCAAGAAGACCTCCAGGGTCCCTTCCAACTCTGTTCTATTCTATTCTATTCTATTCTATTCTATTCTATTCTATTCTGTTCTGTTCTGTTCTGTTGGGGGTGGGTGGGAGCTGGATAGGCATATTTTATCTTCTGGGGGAGTGGCACCTATTTGGAATCATGGCAGACTGCTTTGAAAAACAAGACAATTGCAAGGTTTCCAAGATGAGGACAAATCCCCAAGCGAATTGCATTCTGGAACAGGATTGTCAACCAGCTCTTGATGAACCAGCTTGAGGCAAAAGATCAGCTAGATCATTTTCCTGATAAGTAACTTTTGGCTCATCTTTTACGCAGAGGTTGGAAGTTACAAAACTATTTTATTGATCTGAACTTATTTTGATGCGATACTTTTTCCTCCTTCCACGTTGATGGAAATTCAGATTTCTGTCCATTCAACGTGCTAGTAGGCAATGCTTCCAAACTTTAAGTGCTTGAAAATGATTCCCTATCCTTCAACATCTGCTAATACTATGGGAATATGGATCTCTCATTCTCCTTTATCTACCATGAGATCAAGGATCGATATTTCCAGTGCAATAAACAAATTAAAAAACTGACTCTGTCCGTCCCATCTAAAAAACATTAGAACAAAATGCAAAATGGGTGAACATGCCCAATTTGTTTCTCTCAGATCCCCAGTATTGTCAGAGATGATTAATCTTTCCCATTATGCATTTCAGTACATTTATCACCACCAAGAAATCCTTAAACTTTTGCCGAAGGAAAAAAAGGATAAAGGAAGGAGAATCGCATGCAGATAAAACAACTACTATGTTGTAAATTGGCCATGTTCCCATTAAAGAACAACTCCAAGAATTCCCAACTAACACTGCTGCCTAGAAGTTCTAAGAATTGGTATATGAACCTACCTGGAAATGCCAATTGTGGAAGGCAAGTTTAGTATAACACCTGCTGATATAATCATGTACAGCTTGTACAAAAGCTTAGAAAACCTTTCTATTATCCATCAGCCTTGATTGCATTAATTGCAATTATTTTTTAAAAAAAACTTTAGTAGAGTCTACAAATCAGAGTTTCACCAATCAATAGATAACAAACACCATGACATTCTTTTCCTCTTGTGAAAATTAATGATTTCAATTTATGCCAACCCAATAGCAAGTATTCAGCCACCAACCAGCTAATATTTGCAATCTAAACATTAAGCAGCAGGTTTTTACATTAGTAACAGCAAGAATCTGCTTAAAAAAAATGACTGAAAATAAATTATTCTCATTTAAGAGGTCCTTAAGGCCGAAAGTGCTTTATCTGCCTAACAATGTTCGAACAAGCACCGTATGATATCATCAAGATTAATGTTAATGGATATCTATTGGGAAATCTCTGTATAATATTCAGCTTTTTTTTTTTTTTAGAATATGCCGTGTATGTGGAAAGGTGTGAAAGAAAGAAGTTTAAAAAGTGATTTGAAATGATCCACAAAATCTCAGTTTGGCTTTCATGCTGTTACAAGCATTATTATTACCCATAAACTCATAAATACAAAAGAAATAATGCATAAACCAAGATATTTCTACTCTGTCATCTAAAGAAATTGCCCAGTGAGAAAGTTAAAAATGCAGGGAACATCTCTCATCTCATGACTTAGTGAAAACCTCGTTAGTGCTGGAAAGAAAGTGACTCATGAACTCGAGATAAAAAGTAAATAGCAAATATTCTATTTTAAGAAAAAAGAGGAACTGGTTCTCTTTATTATTTAACTTATTACCGTCTCGCTCACTATCCTTTGTCATCCGCGGTATTTTTCTCTTTCAGAAATTCAAGGTGCCTGTCAGAAACCTTTAGATACATGTCCAAGCTAGTCAATAATGGGCTCTCAATGATGGCTATTAAATTATTACAGTGATTATAATAATGCCTTTTTGAAGGAAGAGTGATAGGCACCAATTGTTAAACAGGTATCTATTTCAGTTGGTGTTCATTCATAGGCATATGACATATTTTGCTATTGAATTTCTTAGACAGTTAGGCATAGACTGCTATCTAATGTAACTTTTACAAACAAAATGATGGAGTAGACAGACTCATATCAACTTCGGATATTTGGGGTTGAAATGGATTAGTAGATTCGTTTCACTGTGATGCCTGAAGGAGATGATGGTGGTAATTCTGACAGACTGGACAGAAAACAGAGACTTTTCCCCAGTGGTGGGATTCAATATTTTTACTACTGGTTCTGTGGGTGTGGCTTGGTGGGTGTGGCTTGGTGGTGTGGCCTGGTGGGCATGGCTTGGTGGCGTGCTTGGTGGGCGTGGTTTGGTGGGCATAGGTTACTGCAAAATCCCCATTCCCTCCCCACCCCTCTAATCTTCTTTCCAGCTCCATTCTCCTGTGCAGGGCAACAAAATAAGACCCAGACAATCAGCTGGGACTTGGGAGGCAGAGAATAGATGGGGGCGGGGCCAGTCAGAGGTGGTATTTGCCGGTTCTCCGAACTACTTAAAATTTCCACTACCGGTTCTCCAGAACGGGTTAGAATCTGTTGCTATTCCTTTCATATCCCTGTTCCTTCTCTTCAGTTTGCACATTCAAGGTTATGATCAACCTTCTAGAAGTCAAGGTCACCATTTGAAGGCTGCAAAGTGATAGAACTACATTATGTCAGACTAAATTTGAGGGAGCTTAGAATTTCTCAATATATATATATATCCTTCTTACCCACATGCCTGAATCAGAGCTTATATTAAAGGTTTTCTCATTTCAGCATCTGAAAATATATGTCCATTTTCAGTCATCATGGTCACCATGCAGGACCAAAGGCCCTGCAAAAATACACATGGGAATTCTGGCCTGGGAACATAATACAAACAGTACAAACCAGCTCCTAACTCTCAATCCACACAAATATTCCAAAAGATTCTTTGACTTTTCAATAAAATTAATTGTGGTGTTCTTTTTGAATGCTGGGGACTTGAAATAGTGAAGTAGATAAACTAAAGTTTATGGCAATGGATTGCATTATATCAAGTAGAGAATGTTACCTAATCCAACATTTGTTCCTGGTAATCCAACAGTGTTTTAAAAAGAATTGACAGAAATATTATAGCCACAAAATTTAACTAGAATTTGTAAAATGAAAGTAAATGTGTAGAAATATAGCAGTGACTTATAGATTTCCACACATAACCTCACAGATATTGAGGAAAATTCCATGGTTTTGTGAAAATTATCCTGCATGGCTTCACAAGTTCTGTTTACCCCATATGCTTTTTAATTCACATAAAAGATTTTAGAATTTAGGGAAGACAATAGGTCAACAGTACTGTTAGCATCTTGTTATTAACCATAAAACCCGTTTTTACAGCATTGGTTAGCTAGCTACTTCAAAACTCTTCCAAACATAAAATGGTTTGACGTAATTTCTGTTATGAGTTATGTGTGGATGCAATTTTTAAAAAATCTATAATTCACAGTGTGGTGGACTTGTTCTTAGCAGGCACAAAACATAAAAAGCTGATATTACATAAATTGTTTAGGACACATAACCAGTTGTCCATTAACATATGGAGTAAATTAAATAATAAATATTGGTAATTGCAGTTAACAGTATGAATGAACTTTGTTCCTCAGATCCTAATTCGATTCCCATATTGTCTAATGTGGACACATTACAGTGTTTTCAACTTTGGCAACTTTAAAATATATGGACTTCAACTCCCAAAATTCCCTTTACAGAATATGGGTTGTGGTTGAAAAACAATGTTTTAGACCAGGGCTGTCAAATTCCCAGCCCGCAGGCTGGATGCGCCCATGCCTGGTTTAGTGAAGGGGGGGGGGAATTCCTGATATATCACATGACACTGCTGTGACAACTTGAATTTGGCACCCCTGCATTAGACCATGGGTGTCAAACTCACGGCATCAAGTTGGTCACATGACGTTTTGCCTCTATGTGGAACTGGGGTGGGGATGGCCTGTGCATGACGCATATGGCCCATGGGCCGCCAGTTTTAAACCCCTTCACTAGACAATGATCTAGTTCTGTCATGTGGGATCTGGCACAAAGGCAACACAGTCAAATAAGCAATAAGAGTCCTTTTATTATCTCCAACTTTGCCCCAATGTCCAGGTTATTTTCTGGCTGGAGAAAAACTCTCCCAGGAACAGCCTTTAACTGCAGAAAATTAAGTCCAAAACATGAGCAACACAAACTGTAACTTAAAGTCCAAACAAGCCAAACAGAAGTAATTAGTTTGGCAGGGCAGGAAGAAGAATTTCAGACTTGAAAGCATGGCAAAATTCACATGGTTGGGAAGATGCCAAGAACACAGATAAACCATGACAACACAGGATAAAGTCAGCAGCCTGGGGCAAGCAGCCTGCCTTTCTTATCAACTGTCTTCCCAGCTGTGGCTAATGAAGAGAATCAGGGCCTTTTCCTCCCCCATAAGCCATACAACCCACATTGCTCTCCTCTCTGATCCTCCCTGCGTGCCCAACAAGAAAGACGGGATGGGCCTGGTTCTTCCTCTGAACTCCCTCTCCCTTGTTCTATCTCTCCCCTGCTCTGCCCAACCAGACTTTGCCCTTCCCCAGCCTCTTCCACAGCCAAGGGAGCCACACTCCCACTCCATGTCAGCTGTTCATCTTCCTCCTCGGATTCAGACTCTGACAGGGGCACGACAAGTTCTCTGGAGATGTCTTTAATACAGGTAGTCCCTGACTTATAACCATTCATTTAGTGACCAAGTTAAAATGGCACTGAAACAGTGAATGATTAGTCCTCGCACTTATGACCATATCAGCATATCCACATGGCCATATGATCATAATTAGGGCAAGCGACATGCATTTGCAATGGCTGCAGCATCCTGGGATTAGGTGGCTTCTCACAAGTATGAGGGAAGCCAGATTCATTTAACAACAGTGTGACTGCAGTGATTTAATTAACAACCATGGCAAAAAAGTTGTAAAATTAGGTGTAATTTACTTCACAAATGGCTTGCTTAGCCATGGAAATTCTCGTCCTACTTATAGTTGCAAGTTGAGGACTACCTGTACTGAAAAAGGCCGAAGAAAAGACAAGAAGCTGGACGCAGTTACCGTAGCTATAGGCACACTGTTGGAAGACCTGAAAAACCAGAGTGAGGTCATATTGACTTGTGTGGGAAGACACCACCCCTTCCTAGAAGAATGAAATATTTTGAGGAATATTTAAAAAGGCAGAATATTATATTTCCCTAAATAAGAAATAGAGAAACATGGTTTTTTTTAAAGGCAGGAAGCAGACTCAGTCTTTCTTAATAGCCCCCAACAGATATTCTGTGCCCATTAAGAAATATTGTGCCAGACTATTCAGAAATTAGCCTCAGTCTCCCTGCCCCCAAGCAGAAACTGAGGAGGGTACCTTTTAGAAATGCAGATTTGGTCATCCATTCAAGATAGGGTATTTTGAAACAAAGGCAGAATGGTAGGATTAGAAGCAGCCCAAAGCAGTCCAAAACCCCTTCATTGCACCACCCCCAAAGCAGTCCAAACTTCAACCAAATTAGCTCAGACAAACATCTAGGATTTGCATTTCCTCTTTTGCCTATAGAGCAGTGGTGGGATTCATTTTTTTTTACTACTGGTTCCGTGGGTGTGACTTGATGGGCGTGGCATGGGTTGGTGGGCATGGCATAGTTTGGTGGGTGTGGCTTAGTAGGCATGGCAGGGGAAGGAAACTGTAAAATCTCCATTCTGTCAGTTTTGGAAGCCATATTGAGATCAGATGCTCCCACACTGCCACATCTCAGTCTGAGAATGTGGGAGGGGAAAATATATTGGAGTATATCTAGTTAGACATAATAACATTTTTTTTCTGATTCAAGGTCAGGTTATGTTGTGCATAACGGAGAAGAAGTCTTAAGTTGGGACGGATGGTGATTGGGGCATTTGATGTGATGATGGGTGCAGGGGATGGATTTTGTAGTTTTTACTTATTGTAAGGAAGCCGAGAAGTTTCAGATTCAGCATTCCACAGTTGTGCCAGTTTACTATCCAAAATAAAAGGAACCTTCAAGTCTCGGAGTCATTGGGTGGAATGGAGTGCTGCTGGAACACTAACACATTCCCTCCCTCCCAGGTGGGGAGGTTACCACCAGTTCTCAGAAATACTCAAAAATTCCACTACCGGTTCTCCAGAACTGGTCAGAACCTGCTGAATACCACCTCTGCTATAGAGCCAGCTATGACCCCTACGTGACCCCCATAGGAATCTGACAACAGCCAATAGAATATTACAGGACATGTTCTTGCACAGGAACAGGAAGCTCAAATACAAAGCCCAAAGAAGGTATAAAAGCCACCCACTCTCAACTCCATTTTGTCAGCTGAACCATAAACACTGGTGGATCTGTTCATCATTAAACTGTCTTTCCAATCAGCCTCCATGTTTCCAGTGCCTTTCTCCCAGCTTGGAACTGAACCAGAGGGATAATTCTTCCAACACTTGAAAAAAAATCTACTATGTAGTTGCTAAGAGTTGACACTGACTTGAAGGAATAGAATTGTGGCTACATCTCTGGAACAATTAGCCATATACTGTATATGCCCAGCAAGTGATAAATTATCTCAGGGTTTAAATCAAAGCTTGAAATTTTGAAAATTGAAAAACCCAGGTTTATTTGTCCTTACTGCAAGACCATTAAGATTGTTAAAGGAAAAGTATATTGAACAAGAAGCTCAGCTGCACACTAACACACCATGTCAGAAAACATTGTAAGTACTGACAAGCATGACAGTTTTATATGAAAGAAGAAAACTATGCATAAGTTAAATGCTAGATTATTTTTTAATTTCTGTCTTAAATAAAGAATTGTTTTCACGTCAAATGAAGCTGATATTCTTTTTTCTTTAATCTGCATTTAAATACAAAGTATTCAACTTGTTACTCAATTCAGTATTTGAAAAATGTCCAAAGCGGGTATTATCTTTACATACAAAAATTGTATTTCCCAATTGTGGTCTAGAAAGCCTTTCATTTAAATGCAGATTCTGACTTTTAACTGTGTAAATTGTCTCTTTTGAAATAAGAATGGCAGAGCAAATTTTATTCTAAGCAGCACATGAAAGACAATGCCCATGCTAAAATATCTGAAGAAGATTACCAATTATGAAGGAGCCAATCCAAAGAGAACACTGATTTCATAAACTTAACTTTTTAAAAGTCAGAAGTTTAAAAAAGAGAAGAAAGAGCAAGTATGGTAGACACAAAGACAAAAAACACTGATGAAAGTATCTCATGTGGTTTCCTAAAATTTTTCCTTGTGTTGTTGGAAGCATTCATGAATTAAATTGGTGTTACTATTTTTTTCCAAGAGGGATAAATGAAAGGCTTCATCTGAAATCATATTTTCGTCTAAGTAACTCCCAGTAGTTTCTGCTCAACTCATTTCCAAAGCAGAATTAATTAAAAATGAGCTTTAAATCTGCCCAGAATCACTTGCATCTTGCAGAATCTGTGAGGACAAATTGTAACAATACTGCTTTCATATTAAAATGCCTTCTCTTCTATATCTTCATTCATCTATGTGTTGAGAATAGACTGAAAATATTCATTTCCTCATGAATATGCCCCAGCACATTTTCCACTGTAATATGATATGCTTTATAGATTAGATTTATATTCCACTTTTGCTGTAGGAGCTTAAACAAACCCTCCTTTGATTTTTCCTAGCAATCATGTCACACAGTGAATTTCCTTGGCTGAATTGCCATAGTCTCACAACTATTGTTGCCTTTCAGATTTAATGAATTGTGTAAGTTTCCCATGTAGTTATTAAAAACTGCACGTGGAAAGTAGCAGTCCAGCGCAACACATTGTTTTCATTGCTAAATGAGGCAACCTTGTGGTATAATCTGGTACAGTTATGTTAGTTTTGCCCCATTTTACTATCTTTCTGCCATGGTCATTAAGCAAATCACTGCAATTGTTAAGTCAATCATCAGACATTAAGTGAATTTGGCTTTGTCCATTGATTTTGCTTGTCAGAAGCCAGCTAGGAAGGTTACAAATGGTGATTACATGGCCATGGGATGCTGCAACTGTTATAAATACATTTTGGTTGCTGAGTGGCTGAGTTTAGATCACATGACTGTAGGGAATGCTGTTGTGGTTGCCAGGGTGAAAAACTGGTTATAAGTCACTTTGTTCAGAGCTGAATAGTCACTAAACATATGGCCGTATGTCAAGGACTACCTGTACAATGAACATTTTAGATTTCTGAACTATATCCCAGAATTCACATGGTAAGGCATGAGACAGTCTATCCAGGACTTGTCTTCCATGTGGAAGATTGGGCTTCTAGAGAGAAGATTGTTGTTCCTGAGAAGATTACTGCTTCCAAGGGACACTTACAAGCAATCAAGTACTTCTATGGTTTCCTATCCTTTACCCCTCTTGCAAACACAGAGGCCATATAACTGTGTCAGGGTCAAAATCCAGAATGGCAACAACAACTACAACCAAAGGAGTAGATGAAATTTTGTAATTAAATCCTGTATTCTTGTGATCAGGCTCATCAATCTCTTTCTGTACTGATCTCTGTGCCAGATGCCGAGGTCTTCTACCTCCTTGTCAGAAGATCTTTTAAACAGGTCTGCAGCAAAGGTTACATTATTCCTTTATTTGGAAAATGAGGGTAAAAACATTCAATTTTCAGTTTTTAATCAGAAAAAGCACAAAAATATTTTTTTTTTCAAATTTCAATTAAAAAACCGCTGCCTTTTCAGTGTCTTCCAAATAGGTTCCCTCAGATGACGCCATGTTTCTGGCCTCTCCTACACGTAAGACACTAAGACAGGGGTGTCAAATTTGATTTTATTGAGGGCCACTTGTTGAGGGTCAGTTTTCAGCCACAATGGGCTCCTACAGTCCTCTACCAGTGAAAATGGAACTCAGGGGGGCTGCGTGTGGCCTGTCTGAGCTTCATTTTTCCTGGCAGAGGACCGCAGGAGCCTGTTGCAGCCAAAAAATGGAGCCCAGGTGGGCACACATGGCCACGAGCTCCATTTTCGCAGAGGCACTCTGGGCCAATCCTTTACTGTTTCCAGAACCATCCCATGGGCCAGATCTAAGCACCCCATGGGTCTTGAGCTTGACACTCCTGCACTAAGCAATTACTCTAGTTATGTTGTTACAATGGTCAATCAGGTCTAGTCTGGCATGCTTACAAACCAGTGCAAATATATGAGGAAATGGTGGTTGTTCTTTTATTGATATATGATAACCTCTCTTCTATTAATAAACCAAATTGCAGATGTAAAGACATAGCAGGGACCAGATATATTGCTTCCAGCAAGACATAACCATCTATTTGTACTTCAATTGAAATATGCATGCTTACACGTACCTTCCCTTAATCAAGGCCATTTTACACATTCCATCATGTTTAATTCTAGTCATGTAAATATCCTTTGCTTATGAAAACCGTCCTGCACTTCATTTAATATCTTAATATTATTCCTAAAACTAGCAGGGTTTTTTTTCCCCACTCTGATTTTTATCTAATGGTCATAAGAACATAAGTACTACCAGACCCTTGGACCATCTAGTCTAGCAACCTCTTCTCACAGTGACCAAACAACTGCACAGCAAAGCCCACTAATCTCCCAGCAGAGGGTCTTCAGAGTAGCCATCAAAGCTACTGACTTCCATGAATAAGATCAACCTTTCTTTGAACCAGCTGTATGGGTAGGCAGCACTACATCTTGTGGTAGCTAACTCCAAAGTTTAACTACACGTTGTATTTTTTTTAAAGATAGTTTTCTCTCTCCTGATTCTTACAGGATTGTTTCTTGTTCTAGTATTTTGGAAGGGGAAAATAGATTCACCTTGTCTACTTTATATATGTAATTGTGTACACCTCAATCATGTTCCCTATAATTTACCTTCTTTCTAATCTAAAAAGCCCAACTATTGCCAACTGTTACTCCAGTCTCTTTATTATCTCAGTTGTCCCTTCTGCACCCTTTCTAGTGCCACTGTATATTTTCTAAAGTGAAGTGATGAGAAGTACACACAATATTCCAGATTTTAGGGGAACCAGTGATATAAGGGTATTATAATATTGATATCCCTATTTTCATTACTGTTTCTTATTAGCTCCAACATGCTAATGCATTTTTTTTACAGTAGATGGACACTCTGTTGACATCTTCAAATCTAAAGAGGTCCCCAACAATAAAATTATTGGCCTAACTCTAGGGCACTCTTCAGTAAACATGAAGGAGTCAGAATAGTCTAGGTTTCCATTTGCTACATCAATATTGATCCAGGTTTTCTGCTTAAAAACAGCAGAAATAATATATAAATTAAACATTTTATAGGAGAATTACTAAAAGAACCAAGTGGAAAAAAGAGCTAAATCTTTAACTGCACTATTCTATGTACCTTTCTTAATATTTTTCATTGCATTATGATTTCTGATAACAAAAATGTCAACATAAAAAAATGAGCTCAGTTTGACAGAGGCATTCAAGATTTGATGAACATCTAGAAATGGTAAATTTATAAGGTAGTGTTGTGTCAGTATCATATTACAAATATTGATTCCTTTCCTCCCTGCCCAGATATTAAATTAAAAAGAAAACATGGGGTGTCATATAATCTATCAGTGTGTTATTCATGAATTGCATCAAATAATAAACTTTCCAATTATCCAGTTTGGCCAGTTTGACATTTACATGATGAGTACATTCTGTCCTAACACTTGACCTTTGAGTTTTATTCCCATGGAAGTTAGCTCTTACATTTTGCTCCATTAACACCATCAGACTAGAAAATATTTCATATAATCAAATAGAAGCTATACAATAGCTTCCCCCAACATCAATATAGCTCTTTTTTCCCCTAATGGTACAGGCAGTGTCAAACTTACAAATAAAATTTCTTAATGGAATTGAATGCAATGCAATGATAAAACAAGATCTCTTCCAACTCTGTTATTGTGTAAAAAAAAGTTACTCTGCTATTTAGGCTAAAAAACACACACATTTTTTCCAGCAATTAAACCTTTGGAGATTGTTGTGTCTGTCACACTTGATTTCCCCAGTTGTTGGGGAAACAATAAAATTTTGGACTCTAGCATTGTAGGATAATGCTCCTGCCATTCCCATTTTATATAATAAAACGGAAGTTTCTTTAGTAATTTTTTTTCAACGGGGAAGATAAATTCTTTTTAACTAGAATTTAGTTTTCTTCCATACAGTTTTCTTATAAGACAGCCAGTGCATGTGTGAGGGTACAATGGTCTTATGCAATGGTCAATGGATCTAAATGCCCTGCCTTATATTGCATAATCATCTCTCAGCATGCAACAGTCTTCTTAATTTCAGATTTCAATGCAATCCAGTCAATTGACACCAACTAGAAATTCCTCCCATTTAACTTTACAATTGTAGAATCATAGGGATGGAAGGATCCTTGGAGGTCATCTAATCCAATCTCCATCTCCAAGGCAGCAGTCCTTATATCATCCTGGACTAATGGTTGTCCAATCTTTTCTTGAAAACCTCCAGCAATGGAACACCCACAAGTCCAGGAGACAAGCTGTTTCATTGAGCAATTGTTCTTACTGTAAAGAATTCTCATTAATTCCAGGTTTGAACTTTAATGAGTTACTTAACTGTGAACTACTAGGACACCTAAATCCCTCTCACAGTTACTACTGTTGAACCAAGTATTGCCTATTGTATAGCCATGTATTTGGTTTTTCTTGCAGGACTTTACTTTTCTTACTATTGAACTGAATCATGCTGGCTAGGATGCTCAAGTCTGTCAAAACCCTTCTGAATTTTGAATCTATCTTCCAAAGAAGATTATCTTACCACCTTATTCATTTCTAGGTGATTCTCACAAATCCACTGCTTCCTAGTATGATTTGATTGCTTGTTGTACCCTGTGACTATTATTAAGTGTTGTACCTTATGGTTCTTGACTCTTGAGGAATGTATCTTTTCTTTTATGTATACTGAGAGCATTTGCACCAAGACAAATTCCTTGTGTGTCCAATCACACTTGGCCAATAAAAGAATTTTTTTCCAGGATTTTCCTGGATATTAATGTCAAGCTCATAGATCTGTAGTTTTTTGGATCCACCTTTTTCACCTTTTTGAAAATTGGAACCACATGGTTCTTTTCCAGTTGTCTGGTATTTCTGAAAGATTCTGCTCACTGGTACCAATATCACATCTGCCAGCTTTTTTAGAATCCTGGGATGTAAACTAGTCCTGGTGATTTGAACCAGATAGAATATTTTATTGGCCAACATACAAGGAATTGTCTCCAGTACATAAGTTTTGATTTCTCCTGCTAACCATCACTTTCATGCCATCTTCTGCCATTGCTGGGCTGATCATTTCCTTGAGTTTCTTCTTGTTCCTTACATATTTCAATAAACTTTTTTGTTGTTGTTTTTGGCATTTGCTGCAATTATTTCATTTTGAGCCTTAGCTTTACTGATTTCATCTTTGCAAATTTGGGTTGTTAGTATTCTATCCTAGTTATACGACCCTCTTTCCATTTTTTATATTTGTTCTTTCTCAGAGAGATCATTGTGCAACCATGCTGGTTTTATAGGTTTTTCTTTCTCTGCATTTTGTTTTATTAATCTCATTTTTCAGAGTTTCCCAAACAACTTGAATTCTTTTTGCCTTTAGTATTTCCATCCATGGAATCTTTCCTAATCTCTCTCTTAAGTTTGTTGAAGTCAGCTGTAAGAAAGTAGTTTGACTTTGATGATTTGAGCCTACATTATATTCAGTTCTAATATGACATGATCACTCTCCTCCAAAGCTTCTACAATTTCTACTTCTATTTCTTCTATCATTCGTTTCTACTAGTAAGAATTAAGTCAAGTAATCCTCTGGTTACCTCCTTTAGCTCTTGAATAACAAAATTGTCAGATAGCCACATCAGGAACCTGTTTGATCTTGTTGCAGAGTTTAACTCCAGTTGGTATCAGATAGTTAAAGTACCCCATTAGTAAAGTGGTATGTTTTCTGCATACCTAACCTAATGAACTAGCAAAAAATATATTTTGTCTATTTCCTCTGCTTGGTTGAGTGGCCTGTAGCATAGACCTATAGCCATGACATTTCTTTTTCTTTTAATTTTCACCCAAATGCATTTATGAAGGCTTTCTTGAATATTTCATATTTTTAGATATCTCTAGTTCCAATCCTGTCCCTTCAGCCAGTCCTTCACAATTGTGTAGTACAAAACGTATCAGCTTGCTGGAGGAGACGGGACCCAAAGGAAGAAAATAGCTATTTTGTTCTTTCTGGCATTTTGCCAGGCTCATGGTACTACCTCACCTTCCTCCTCTTCCTGTGTCCTCAATCCATTCTGAGGTTAGCTTTTTTCTGCTATCAACTCTACAATTTCAGGCTTCTGGATATAGTTTTCATTGATAGTCAGTGTATCTGTCTGTCTGCCTATTTTATCATCATCATCATCATCAATCATCAGCATATAATATCTATCATCTCAGATTTTGACAATTTTTTTTTCTACACTAATGCCACATATTCCATTATTATTAAATGATGGAATTCTTATCTAAAAATTCTATTGGAATTCTTATGTTATATGTTCTGTGGATTGGTCAATCCCTATTCTAAAATACTTTTTTTTTCCTTTTCAATTTTTATTGCATTAGAACATTGTGCATAGTTTTCCATGACTTCCAAATGTTGTTGTGGAACTATATGAATGGCCCCCTGCTTAAAACCGTATCCCATTTTAAGGGCTGACTCTCAAGATGATAGGGATTCAGATGGCTAGTATTTAAAAAATATCCATAGTTACAGACCTTCCCAGATTTGAGAAAAGACTTCCTTTCTTCCTGCTGTTGCACTCTAAAACTGTAAGAAAAATGCTCAGAGAATTCTAGCCTAATACTCATCAATACTTGTGTCTAAAGAGAAAATACTTCATTTGTTGGGATTTTTGTAACACATTCCTCCTAACTAAACTTGCTAATGAGGATTCTGTGAGGGTTTTTTTGCTTGGGAAAAGATTTACTTTTTCTTCACAGATGGACAACTATTCTATAGTAGATGTTTGGTTGTAAGTCACAATTAGTTACATCTGCATTATGCATAGATTAGAGGCAATTCTTGATGACTCCAAAATCATAATAAAACATTCAGACTGCTATGGCTGTCTCCATATACAGAATAGAATGGAACGGAATGGAACAGAGTAGAGTAGAGTAGAATAGAGTAGAGTAGAGTAGAGTAGAACAGAATAGATCTCAAATCATAAAACATTTTATATACACATTTTGCAGTTGTCAACAGAAAGAAGGGGAAAGTTTCAAAGAGCAGGCAGCAGTGTGGAATCGAAAGTACATTCCATTCATATTTTCTAAGGAGACTGATTAGATGACTAAAGCTTCTGCTGGGAACAAATCTAATTGCAGAGCATGATTGATGACTCTTGGCTTTGGATGTGTTTCATTGGATGATACACTCAGAGGGTTTGTGGGGGGAGCAGGATCAAGGGTGGCAGTGAATTACTTTCTCAGAGTCGGCTATGCCCAGGCTAATGCCAGCATGTTAACTTCTAATAAATACTTTCCAATTGTGGGAGTGTGGCTCGAGGCTCATGATTAATTGGAGTAACTGCCAGAATCCTGACAATAGAATTCCTTATTGGCCAAGTGTGATTGGACATAAGGAATTTGTGTAGTATATAAACTCTCAGTGTATATCATGATGATGATGATGATACCAATAATTGGAATAATATATGTTCCTGACTTTAAAGGACTAAAGGGAAATGATAAATTAATGTATATAAATTGAATGTACTGTACATCAGTACATTCTATTTTAAACCATCCAGTCTTTGAAATGTCAACACCATAGTGCTAGATAGAGTTCCCTTCCCTGAAAGGTATCCTCCAAGATAGTATAAAGATTCCTTCACTGGGTAGGGGGCTGAGTAGAAAGATCTTTGACGTCCCTTCCAAGCCTACGATTCTATGATTCTAAAACATATGACCATTCTTCTTAATATTTATTTATTTAATTAATTAATTAATTTATCAAAAAATTATTTGCCACCCCCATTTTGCAGTTCTGCTGACCCTGAGTGGCTTAATACACATGACTGAAATAATCACACAGACAGACACAGACATAGACACACACACACACACACACACTGTTAAATGAAAAAGAATAATGCCTTCAATGTTATAAGTTTCCAACAGATAACAGAACTCTCACATTTATCACATTCTTTATCACTTTTTTTCACTTCAATGAGCAAGAAGCTGCTCTGGGAGACAGTTGAGTTGTTACTACTTGGGATATGGAAGTTGTCAAGGCTCCAACAAATCACTCCAAATTCAAATCATCTAGCCACATATTTCAGAGTAAAAAAAAAAAAAATGATTTATTAGGAGTGTCCATGTTGGTGTTACCTGGGTGCAGCCAACTCTAAGACACATCATTCATTTCACCCTTGACCCTGGTCTTCCCCCACCCCCTGGATGTATATTCTCCAATGGGACACATCCATACCCAATCATCAATCATGCTCTCCAGTAATAATCTTGCACACCAACAGCTTTGGCTGCCTAGAAATTATCTGAAGCATTTAAGGAATGCACTACTTTCTCCCCTCCCTTTCTGCTGGCAACTAAAAAGACCAAAGAAATATTTTTAGTTGACAGAAGTCTTCAGCGAGTCCTTGTCAGTGTGTTTTAAGTAATATACTGTGATTAAATTTTTGATCACTGAAGGAGTCCCCCCTGTTAGAATTCACTATTGAATGCAGGTTGATTAAGTGCTTTGTGCAACCACTTTCCCTTGCTTAGCCAAAATAATAATAATTATAGTGATGATGATGGGGAGCTAGGAAGAATCGATTTGGGTAATCAAGTATGAAATGGATAACCTAGGACAGCAACAAACACGTTTCACATGAAAAAGATAGATGAACTGATTCAGGGCAATTCACACAAAAGAAAATTGCTATTAGACTTGGCATTTCACAGGAACCTAGGAGTCACTTTAGGAATATTCAAAGGTTTGTGCAGGATGAGTTCCCTTCATCCTGTTAGAAGAGATAAAACCTTCAAGAACTGAAGGTTATCTGCAATTGCTGACATGCTATGGGAAAGATGTTGAGGAATTCTTCACAGCAGCATGATAGCCAACAAAACACTGTCCTCATGATTTCAGAACAAAGCGTGAGCCCACTGAACATTATCATAAACTTTTCTTTCTTGAAAAAAATAATTTATATCCAGGCTTTGGCAGGAAAGTTTTCTGGGACCCTGATACTATTCACATGGATTTCTTTGAATGCTCTCCTCTCCCATCCATTCAGAGCACCATGTATAACATTCAAAATTTTGAAATAATTAGCCAGGATTCAGAAGCAAAAGAAATATATTTCGTTACAACATGACAATACTGAGCCTTACTACACTTCACAATACCAAGAATGCCAAGAGACAATTCAAAATTGGATCTCCTCACCTGCTCCATTAGCCACCAGAGTCTAGATTTGATGCCATCAGACTTCTGTCTTCCCAAAAAACTGAAATAATATCTTTGTGAACATTGACTCAAATGAAGAGATAGAAAGAACTAGATACTTAGAACATAATGAAAAAAAAACATGGAGTTTTCTCATGGCAGCTGAAGGAACTTGTCCATCATAGGCAGAAGAAGTAGGCAGTTAATAGTGAGGATTATTTGCAGATGTAAATATAAGTAACGAAATAGCTTACTTCAAAGATCATTGTCCTGTTTCATTTTTTAAAATATCCCTACTTTAAACTAAAATTATGGAATGGAGGCATTACCTAACATTCAACTCTCATATTTATGTATTTATGAATAATTAATACAGAAGCTTTAAAAAGCTTCTGGACAAAGTACATTTTGTTCAAATTGAACAAAACATGCATTTCAAATAAATTCATATAGGAATTATCCATTAACATGTTCTAATCTGAAAAGATTGCTGTTCATTTTGAAATGATTTTCCATTCTTCCTTCCCTAAAGTGCATGTGGCCAGCTGTGTTTTCCACAGATACTCTGTCTTAATTGTAAATTGAGACAAATAGATGAGTCTGGTCACCAGAATGCTTGAAATATGCTTTAGAAGCTACCAGATGGACATTTCTACCATTCTGAGATAAAAAGCACCATCTTCCAGAAGCATAAAACAAACAAATTACACAGTGAATGGAAAAGGGCAAAGGATAAATCACTCATTGCGAGTAATAAGCTATCTGCCAGCAATAGCTTTGCAAAGGATAGGGAACGTTTATTTTGGTATTCTGTCCACAAATATTTCATAGGGAAAACCTCTGAAATGACACATTGAAACCCATCAGTATAATAAGGGCTGAGACTGAGGATGTCAGATAGCAAAAGAGTCAAAATGAAGCACTCCAAGGCCGAAGAGGGTAATACCAGTGATCAGCCTATTTTCAGATCAATTTGAACTTTAAGGTGAACAAGTTTAAAAAATAAAGCAAAGAAATAGAAGTTTCCTTATTTCTTTATAAATTTAACTTCCTGTTACAATGAGATTTCAGGAAATCCTTAGGTAATCCTCAACTTGCTCATTAGTTCAGCTGAACTGATGTTTACTATAGTTCCCCTGGTTGAACTTACACAATTTATCCATCTCAGAAATGCAACAGTTCCTGAAATGCAAGCAGTAGGACCTCTAACTATTATAAGGAGTGGCAGCACAGAACCTTCCTTCCAGGTTTCTGAGACATCACTGCTGTCTACTAGTATATTCACGAGAAAAGTCTTGCACTTTTCTGTACACAGTAGAATTCCTTATGCTGCTAGGTTCAAAATTCTTGGTTTGGATAACTTAGAAATGTGTTGCTTGCAGTCAGATCTAGGTATTGCATATGAAATTATACATGGTAATGCTTTACCCGTAAATGACTTTTTCTGTTTTAATCACAATAATACGCAAACAAACGACCGCTTTAAACTCAGTGTAAATCATTCTAAACGTGACTAAAAAAATATGATTTCTGTAATAGAGTAGTCAAAGTCTGGAATGTCTGACCTGATTCAGTTGTCTCAGCTACAAATTTTCACAGTTTCAGTCACATATTGACTTCCATTAACCTTACTTAAGTGGTCAATAGTGGGAGCCATGAATAAGTGCACTAACATATCTATCGTTCCTGTCATTGTATTTTTATTTTCTTATTCCTGTTCTCGTTTTTGTTTGACAAATTCCAGAGAGAGAAAAAAAAGAGAAAGAAAGAAAGAGAGAGAGAGAGAGAGAGAGAGAGAAAAAGAGAGAAAGAAAGAGAGAGAAAGAAAGAAAGAAAGAAAGAAAGAAAGAAAGAAAGAAAGAAAGAAAGAAAGAAAAAAAGAAAGAAAGAAAGAAAGAAAGAAAGAAAGAAAATAAATATTCCTATTCATTTGTGTCTCTGGAATAGATTGGTCAAGTAAACCAACACAAATACAATATGAAGAAAGAAGCAATGGGTTAAACTCCATTAAAATTAAATCTGAGCCTAACACACACCATGCTAATCAAATAATGAGCTTTATTAAGGGAAAAAGTCCACAAGGCAGCAATCAATAAAAGAAACCAAAGAGGTGTTAGATTTAATTTCCAAGCCTTGATCTAGATGCTATAAAAAAAGCAATGCTTCATCTAAAATTCTGCAAAAAAAACCTCCCCAAACCCTGTTTTTTTTCTATCAGTTCTCATTCAATTTCATGAAAGAGATGTTGGGTTTGAAATATATTACAAAGGCAGAGGCATTTCCGTTAAATGGTTAGATGTGTGACCTTCTTATGCTTGTTTAGTTATAAAATGGCCAAAGGCAGTATTTGATCTACCACAGTAAAATCTTTCATGGTACAATCCTTATGCCAATGGTCTGTAACATCCAGGGCTTTCCAAGCTTTGATCTTAAGGAAATGATTTCTTCCACTGGGCCTTTTCTGTACGGACAGAGAATAAGACTTTATACCAATGGTCAGATAAATAAAAGAAAACAAAAATACAAAATGAAACCTCCACCAATAAAATGAAGCTCAAAATCAGATGCAAAGAATTTGAAAAATAGAAAACACTAAGTATCTTTTTGAGAAATTTCAGGATAGTATTTGGTATATTTCAGTGGTGGGATTCAATTTTTTTTACTACCAGTTCTGTGGGCATGGCTTGGTGGGCATGGGAGAGGAAGGATACTGTAAAAATCTCCAGTCAGAGGTGGCATTTGCCAGTTCTCTGAACTACTCAAAATTTCTGTTACCAGTTCTCCAGAACTGGTCAGAACCTGCTGAATACCACCTTTGGTGTATTTGGTGTATCATTACATTCATCACTTCTCTGAGAACCTCAGAGTAACATAGAAAACAAACATCGTGTCCTAATTTTTCCTTCCATGTGAAGGGAGACTAGATCTTTCTCTTTCTCCAATGATATAGATAGTCCTTGACTTATGAGATCAAAATTTCTGCTATCAAGCAAGACAGTTGTTAAATGGGTTTTGCCCCATTTTAAACTTTTCTTGACACAGTTGTTAAATGAACCATTACAGTAATTAAGTTAGTAACATGATTGATTACTAAATATGGCTTCCCCATTGCTTTGCTTATCAGAAGATCACAAAAGCTGATCGCATGATTCTATGACACTGCATCCACCATAAATATAAACCAGCCAATTGTCTGAATGTTGTTCATGTAACCATGGTGTTGCTGCAACATATAAGTCACTTTTTCCAGTGGCATGGTAACTTCAAACAGTCACTAAATGACTGATTGTAAACCATTCTCTACTACCTGTAGAGAGGAAGGATAGCTAAAGGAAATAGAATTAAATGTGGGAGGGAAAAAAATCCCCTTCTTGAAGCTTCTCCACAAATTCTTGGTTTTTGAAGACCTGTCCATGCCTTTTGATATTCTGAACAACAAACTAGTGAAGTGGAGGCACATAGCACATGTTTTAGTCAGAACTGCAGATGGTTAGAAAACCACATCCAGTCATAATGGATCCTCATCAGTGGTGGGATTCAAAATTTTTTACTATTGGTTCTGTGAGTGTGGCTTGGTGAGTGTGGCAAGGGAAGGATACTGCAAAATCTCCAGTCAGAGGTGGTATTTGCCGGTTCTCCGAACTATTCAAATTTTCCACTACTGGTTCTCTAGAACTGGTCAGAACCTCCTGAATACCACCTCTGATCCTCACCAAACTGAAGTCAACATTAGCCCAGCAGTCTTCATCATTGTCACATCAACTCTCCTCCCAAAAGAAACATGATTTGATAAAGTAATTGCAGTAATCACATTATCCCGCCCAAAAAATTCACAGCAGGATCAGGATGTTTTGTCTGTTTTGCTCAGCTAAAAAACATGTTGCAACCATACAGACTCTAAGTATTAACAGCTCTGCTCCACATCCTAGTATCTATAAGGATCACTATAAAAATCTCTTCAGGTATTTTTACAGAGGCACATATCATACACCTCTTCTGATGTATTCCATTTGTTTGGCCATTAGAGACTCAAGGCCTGCAATTCCCCGAAAAATTTGAACACTAATATTACTATATAACATATAAGATCACCAAACAGTGATCTTATAGATCAGGCCAGTCAAACTGGCAGCTCGCAGGCCAGATGCATCATTCGGAGGCCATGCCCACCACAGCTCCACAAAGGGAAAAACTGTGATATGTCACAATATGTCACATACCATGATCGAGTTTCACACCCATGTTCTAAATCATTACAATATATTCCTCACTATCTTCTTTCAATTCTTTATTATAATCATAAGTAATCTGAATTTCCCTACAATTTTAAATCTAGTTATCATGTATTATTTGCAGTAACATGCATGCTAAATCTGGATAGCTAAAACTATAGCATACAACACTGATTAGTTTGACAATTCCATGTTTAGGACTGAAATAGGCATCAATGCAATGATACACACAAAAACTCCTGCCACCCTACAAAAAGAATGAAAGGAAAACATGTAAGAATGGAAAAGGAAAAGAACAAATGAGTATATTAAACTCCTCTTAGATTAGAAGATTAGGAATATTTGATCTGCTTGAAATTTAATAGGATATAACATAGATGCCTGAAGGATAAAATGGCTGAAGAACTACATACTAATATTAATACTGAGAATGGAAATGCCAGCTTAGTTTAGATAGATCAAGAGACAAACAGTAACATACTGTTAAATATAACAACTCTCTTCACAAATCATAGTTGATTTTTATACAGATTTGGAAAGGATTTGGAAACTGAAATATCTGAGTGATAATAATGTTAGTACCCCTAACATGTCTACATTAATTGGTGGTAAACAGGGAGTTCAATGAACTATTGTATCTTTTTTATTATGAATGTAGAGCAGATTTTTTTGAACAGATCATCAGTGAGAGAACAGGATGACAGACTATCAGCACTCTCATTAACTATGCTAATAGGCCATCTCTAAAAGACAGATGAGTAATAGATGATTCATTTTAAAGGAACCATTTATTAATCATCCATATGAGAGAATCAAAACTGCATGTTACTTGCACTGTGACTAATATTTTGCTAAAATAAAAAGTGACAATGTCCTAAACCCAGATAATGGGAAAATATATAAAGAAAAATGTTAAAAATTATACATTAAAACTTGAAGAGTTTGCTTCGTATCCCTAAACATGCAAAAATATAAAGGTAAAGACCACCTCAAATCAAGCTCAATTCTTGATTCAACTTTATCCATATAGTTTTAATGATAGGAGTACAGAAATAATTACAGTATTTTCTCTAGGATGTCTTTAATATTCCAAGTTTAGTCAGAAATTAATAGTTCTGTAACATCATACTGGTCCTTCATCAATCAAAAGGGAGAGAGAGAGAGACAGAGACAGAGACAGAGAGAGAGAGAGAGAGAGACAGACAGACAGAGAGACAGAGAGAGAGAGAGAGACAGAGAGAGACAGAGGGACAGAGGGAGAGAAAAACATCATTATTCAATAGGAAGGCAGTGAATACTACCATAAAACCTACATTGTTCAGCCTAGAATGCTGTAATCCATTGAAGATATTCCAATTATTGGAAGCTTGGGGAGTGGTTCCACAATAGGAATGAAGGTCCTATAAGGCAGAGGTCCCCAAACTCTGGTCCATGGACCAGAACCAGTCTGCAGCATGCCAGAAAACAGGCCATGCAAACAAGCAAAGCTGCATCCATAGGATGCAGCAGCACATAAAACCACATCCCTTCCAGTCTGTGGAAAAAATTTCTCTCCACGGAACCCGTCCCTGATGTCCAAAAGGTTGGGGGCTGTTGCTATAAGGGTTAGTTAAAGATTAGTTATCAATCAGAATAGAGCTGGACTGCAGCTAATGTTGAGCTAATGTTGGGAAAGCAGCTGCCCCTTCATATGCTTAATATTCCCTGTTATATTAAAGTCATGAATGCAGAAATTGCCTTGGAGGAGGAGGAGCTGTGGAAAAAAAAGGAGACAGCTTTGTGTCCTTATGTGCTCTCACATAAGAGCTTGTTTTTGCAGAGAGAGAAAAAGTCCTGCAAATGATCAGAAATCTATGTTCAATCAGAGTAGAACTGGTAGGGAGCTTGGAGGTCTTTTAGTCCAATCCATTATTCAAGCAGGAAACCCTACACCAGTGATGGTGAACCTTTTTGTTGTGAAAGCACAAGCACGCTGGCACCCAGAATGCAATGTGCCCCCCCATGCATGCATGCACAACAGCCCGCCCCAGCCCGTATGCACTGCACATGCGCATACCTCCCAGCTGATTTTCGGCCTGTTTGACGCCATTTTTGCCTTTCTGGAGGCTCGAGGGAAGCCTCTGCAGACTCGGGAGGCTGAAAAACGGGCCTGTTTTGGCACTTCTGGTATTTCCAGAAGGCCCATTTTTCGGCCTCCCAAGGTTGCAGAGGCTTCCCTCGAGCCTCCAGGAGGGCGAAAGGAGCCTCAAACAGGCTGAAAATCAGCTGGGAGGCACACACATGCACAGTGAAGGTAAGTGAGGCTGGGGCTCACATGCCTGCACAAATGGCTCTGCATGTCACCTATGGCACGTGTACCATAGGTTCGCCATCACAGCCCTATACCATTTCAGAGATGTGGCTGTTCAGTTTTTTCTTTAAAACTTCCAGTAATGAGCCACCTACAACTTCTGAAGACAAACTGTTCCAATAGTTAATTGTTCTCACTGTTAGGCATTTTCTCCTTAATTCTAGGTTTCTTCTCTCCTTGATTAGTTCCATCTATTGTTTCTTGTCTTGCTTTCTGGTGGTTTGGAAAATAAGTTGAGCCCCTCTTCTTTGTGGCAGCCCCTCAAATACTGGAATATTGCTACCATGTTAATCCTAGTCCTTCTTTTCTCTAGAATAGTCAAATTCCTGCAGTTCCTGCAATTGTTCTTCAACTGTTTTTGTCTCCAAGCCTTTAATTATAATAGTTACTCTTCTTTTACTTTTTCCTAAGCCTCAACATCTTTTTTGTAATTTGGTGACCAAAAGTGGATGCAGTATTCCAAGTGTGGTCTTAGTAAGGATTTACAAAGCAGGACTAATTCTTCACTTGATTTTGATTCTATGCCTCTATACAACAAATTAAATCATGCAAGTCTTGGTATTTTCTTTGACATTCTAAGGAAGCAAAAGCAGGACATTGTAGAAGCAGGATAGCAAGAGTATTAATGCTTTTCAACTTTGGTGGTGGAGAAGATTCCTGAGAATACTCTGGATAATCAAGAAAACAAACAGTGGACTATTGAATGAATCAAACCAAAGTTCTCACTAAAAGGCAAAATTTACAACCTCATGTTACCCTACTTTGAATACATTATGTGAAGATGTAACTCTCTGAAGGTTTAATGCTAAGGAAGTTGGAAGGACTATCACCAAGGTGGAGGGCTCAATTACAGTGGCAATGAGTGCACCATTGAGGGACTTGAAGGAACAGGTAGGGTTTAGATCATCATGGAGGAAATCTATGTGGTCTCAAGGAGTAAAAAAATACCTGGATAGCAAATAATCAATCTATCTATCATGCTCAACCTACAGAAGAGACGACTGAGGAGAAATACTATCCTTATTGCCTTAGAGGGCAGCTCTAGAACTGACAGGGTAAAACTAAAAGGAGATAGATTTAAGTTAAGTATTTGAAGGAACTTCCCCAACAAGCTGTTAGCTACCAAATGAAATTATGAGTTCTCCTTTGCTGGATATGTTGATCATCTGTCACAGATCTTGTAGTGTCACAGATCATTAAAGTAAACAGAAAGCTGCATTATTTCTAAAGTTCCTTTCAGCGGTATGAAAATAAAGAATGTACAGGCTAAAATACTCTTCCTGAAACTTCTGGTCTTTATTTTATCCATGTTGTCTAGGAATTATTTGATCTGTTATCCAAAACTATTAGATGGGAGTATCATCCACCAGAAGAGAAGAGGACAATTGTGCTCTCCTTCTGTTTTTCACCTTTTTTGTTTGTTTTTAACGCATTTGAGTCAATAATAATAATAATGACTCCTGGTAATGACCTAGTCTGGTCTCTGCAGTTTTCTCAGCTTAGTTCCAGAAATAGCTTGCCACTGATGCCTTCCTAGGGCTGAGGGAGAATGACTAGCTATGTGCACAAGACAGGACTAAAACTCAATTTCCTAGATCACCGGCCTTCTGCTTTAACCACTATACCAAACCGTCTCTTTGCTTTGTAGGTTAATGACTCCTTTCTTCTTGCCCTAAATTGCTGAAAATGATTTCTGCAATTTCTTTTCAGTTTGAAAGAAAATATCATGAAAGTTACTGTGTATATTTCCCCCACTTTTGGGTGACTAGAATCTGCACTTTAATTTTTCAAGAAGTGATAATGTAATCAGAGAGAGAAAGGGAAATAAATCACACAGTAAGAGTATATCAGCCATGTAGGCTAGAAAAATATTTTTTTCTCATATGGAATAATATTTCATCTAGTGAAAAAAAAAGACAAATATTCCTTTGAATCAGACCCTTGAGAACCACATGGATATGCTGCTGGTGCTGCTGTGTGTGTACTAAATTATATATTTCTACCTCTACCTACCTACCTACCTACCCATCTCTCTATAAATTAGTTAGTTATCTAGCTAGATGAAGAGATATAGAGATAGATATAATTGTTTTCTGAGGTTCTCGTGGGTATTAGTATGTAGATCTTTGGTTATTCGGGTTTTCTCCCATGTAAGATTGGAAGTATCTAGGCAACGTTTTGATGAAGTCTCATTCATCAAATCCCCCAGCAACTAAGACTAACCTGAGCACAACCAAGCCCCCACCTGAACAGAACACGCCTCCAGACAATCAGAACACAGCCAAGCCCCCACCCAATCAAGTCACACCCCCACTAGCAGTTAAAAGGAAGAAGCAGCTGCAAGCTCACATCACCCTGAGAAGCACAGAGCTGAAGACACAAGCCTGAAGATGATGAATGAGACTTCATCGAAATGTTGCCTAGATACTTCCAATCTTATGCGGGAGAAAACCCGAATAACCAAAGATCCATAGATATAATTTATCTATTTTTATGAGTTATAACCACCCACAAGTTCCTTTTGATAATGTGAAGACTATACACATTTCAAAATAACCAAATAAACAAATGGCTAATTTTTCAGATCAGCAAGCATCCTTCTTGAAACTCGGACTTCAAACTCCTTTAGATCACCGGTTATTCTATGCTGATTTGATATCCTTTAAAAGAGCAGAAGCAAGTTATCTCATAGTCCCACTAAGAGAGTTTTCTGCCATATTACATTGGGCAACAGTAAATCTGCCAGCTGGACATAAATGGGAAATTTAAGCGAAGGCAATTGCTGCCCACTCCAGTTAAGACAAATGTTGGGACGGACCCAATGGAGTGATTATCAGGACAGCAAAGGCTATAATCTTCCCGTGTTACCCACCGAACAAATAACATGTCAATCTCTCTAGAAAGGTTAGCTGGTTTCAGATGTCTTGCTCAATGTTTCTTGCAAATTGCTTCTGTTTCCTGATTAGTCGATTCCTGGAGACTCCGGGCCACTGTAAACTCAATTGGAATGGCAAAACATAAGACAGGGCCAGGATGATCACAACCCATACTGACCCCACAAAAACCCACAATGCTTTCTGTAGGAGGGGGCATGGTGACAAATGAGTCATTTCAATGGACAGGCAAAGCGGGAGGGATGTACTAAAAAGCACTGTCCCACAAAGAAGAGGTTCGACGGAGGAAAAATATATCTTTGCTATTTCTACAGTGCCAATGTATGTAACTGAAGGGGTTGCCTTCTGGGATAAGTATGGGCTATCCCCCACATCAACTAAGCTTTAAATCAATCCCCTGTCTACAGGTGAACCTTTTCAGTGTTGCAAAACTGTCTGGACACGCTGGGCCTGCAAGGGAATCAAGCACAACAAACATGCTGAAACCTGAATTGATTATGTGTTATATACTCAGTGTCTGAAATCTCTTGAGTAGTCAATTTCCTGTATCTGCCTTAGAGAAAGAAAAGCTATAAAGCCTCCCTCTACTTGATATGTACTGCACAGAATACGCTTTACACTGCACAGAATACACTATACGAAGCAGGTTCTTGAAGAAAGGCAATATAGCCATGTTTGTTCTCCAGCAGAGCTTGAATGCTAGGTTGTGCTTGAGGTTACTGCAATTCACCCAGAAGTCAATAAATATCCTGATTTGATCTCTGCCTTGGGATTCAAAGCCAAAGATTGTCCAATTCATAAAGTACAATATATTTCTCAATGAGATGAGCACTGTTTAGATTGGATCACAAATGGACATTTCCCCGCCCCCCCCGCTGTCCCCCAATTTTGGCTTCTCTCCGTTCTCTTTTTCCAAAATTTCATCACAGCATCATTTTGTTACATGCCTAAGTAGGCTTGTACACATCATTCCATTTTTACATAACCATTTTCTACATTATATCTAATATTATAATTTTTCAATATATTTTTTTAAAATAAATGTAAGCTTTTAATATGTGCTTTCCCCCAGTAAATGAATGCACATTTGCATAGTTGAGAACAGTATCATAAGATAACAGGAAGCGTGAATAACAGAAAATGCCATTTAGTTCATGCACTAGTTTGAATGGTACAATTTGTATGCATATTAAAGTGCAATTTTAAACAGTTTTCCCCAACACAAAGCTGTGTTTTACTGTGATGAGAAATTTCCTTCTTCTTTGTTTAAAAAAAAAACCCAGCTTTTATATTCGCACATATAATTGGGAGGTTTTTCTTTCTGTCTCTTTTATGGGAAAATAACAACTTATTTATAAGACTTGAATATTTATGTGAGAGAGGATCAAAGAACCAGAAGGCAAAAATGTTTTATAGGGCTTCTAAACTCTCTTGTCTTCTAATGTGACTCTCTGTACAGTTTTGAGAACACAGGATGTCTAAAATTCAGGAAACAAATTACAACAAATAATTGTTTTATATAAAAGTTGGTATATCTGACTTAGATGAACCCATTATGGATAATGTTAGAGAAGCATTTATATGGCACAGGAGAACATTTTAGAATAAACATTATTTTATGTGATTTGTAGTCACAAATTTCATAATTTTGTACTTTAAAGAAATATATACCCACATAATTTAATAATGAACAGTTTAACAACTGACTCCATTTAATAGATGCAGCCTAATTATAAAATGTGTTTATATATGAAAATACAACTTCACCAATCTCTGAATATAGTCTCACCTTAAGCAGTCATAAAGAGCCAAAACTCTATTTCTCTGTCTCTAATGGAGATTAATTAACCAAAAGGAGATTATCAAATATTACATATGAAAAAAAATTACACTGAATCTAGATAATAATCTGGTCTCGTAGAAGGGGAAAGGAACAAGGCATACTATAAACTGCTCAAAATAACCTGAAGTAACTTCTGTTATGATACTTTGAATGCAATGGTTTTGTCAGAGCATTTGTAGCATGACTGCTATTATGAGACAATCCAGAAGCAAAACATAGCACACAGAGACTTAAGACATTTAACAGTGGTTTCTACACAACAGTTATATACAGAAATATATGGGTAGGCAAAATACCTTACAAGCAATCTTTCTTCTTCTTAACTCTACATGGAGAACTTTGCAATGAATACCGGACAAAGGAGAGAGGACACGTCCTCTAATTTCTGCCTTTATATAAACACCTCTTAAAGGGGGTAGAACCCAACTCCAGTCTTAAAGGGAAATACCCATACTATGCTGATTATTGTATCAGCCTATATTGCATCAGCTTCACTGCTGGTCGGCTCTTAAATCCCAAGACTTTAACCAGTTTACATTAATGTATAACCTAAATTAGGACTGGATTCCACCATTTCGTTTTATATGTACTGCATTACAGATGGCACCATTTTGACCTTTTTAATTACTCTGCATGTGTCCCTTAATGATAAGACAGCAACCTTAATGTTACATTAAATTAACAAACCGGTGACTTTGAAGTGCACCTAAATGAATGAACTGGAAAGTGCATTACATTCTCTTCTCCCATCTTAATTTCTGTAAATTTAGAAATGTATAATGTATATCTTTGACAGAGATTGTGTTTGATTATCATATTGGCTTGGTCATATCCATGGATTTAATAAAAATGTCAGAGGCGAGAAGCTCCAATAATTTTTACTCTCCAACCAGTAGTTTGTTTCATCTATCGGAAACCTATAGGCATTCAAGCTCTAGATAGAGCAGAATTTCCCAATCTTGGCAATTTTAAGATTGCGGACTTCAATTCCCAAAATTCCCCAGCCGGCATGGAGAATTTACCAAGATTGGGAAACCCTGACATAGAGCAATGTAATTTATTTTTGGCTCCAATTGCACTTCATACTAAATAATGTCTTTAACTATGGTGTATTGAATGACCATATTATGGCTTAGCATGATGTGGAAACCCAGTCTTTATCATGACCAGACTAAACTTTCAACAAGTGTAATATTTTAATGTGTTTTCTATTGGAGAACAATACTGAAATCCAGCTTCCATGTAATGTTTTTTCCTTGTAGAAAAATCAGAATACCTTCATATGCCTATATTATTCAGAGGATTAGTTAAGAAATGTCACTGAACAGAAACTGCCTGCTCATTAAAATTCATGGCACAACTCTTTCTGCTGTGGTGGGTTTCAACTGCTGATAGAGCAATACTTTAAAAAATTGGTTTGGCTGCAAAACAGCTGCTCATCAAAGCCACCACTTATAAGCAATCGGTGATAATAAGATACCGTTATGACGTTACTGGATGGATGATATATTGTAAGCTGCTTTAAGGTAAGATATAGCCTAGGTAGAATACAAACTATAATTATGGATTCAACCTGTAGCAAAAACAGAAATAATCACAAGTCAATTCTGTTGCAAGGAGAATATTCCTTTGTTTCAAAAATATTGCAAGAGATGGAAAACTATCAGTCTACCTTATTATAAAAAATGTTACAGAAAGTACTTGACATGATTTTTGAGACTAAATAACTACAATTAACACTTGTAGCAACTGTGTTTTTGTAGAGTGGCTAACTGTCAGCCTAGGCAAAGGGCAGCCACAACAGTTTAGTTTAGTTCCTTCTCTAACCTGCCATTAGCTCTTTCCCTCTATTTTTGGAACATACCCTTACTGCCTGTGTGATGACAAAGTGCCAGAAGAACTCAATTTAACGCATATTCTCCATTAAGCCCCTGTTTTCAAAATGACTAGGCTGGTTGACATACTGGTATATCTCAACATAGAATTTTCTTGAGATATATTATTTTCAAGTATGAATGAGTTTAGCGTTTAAAATTACAGAATAATAGAGTTGGAGGTCTTATAATCCAATTCCCTCCTCAAGCAGACTATATACCATTCCAAATCAATGGAAACTTCCTGTAAATCTCTAGTGATGGAGCACCCAAAATTTCTAGAGGCAAGCTGATCCATTGAATAATTGTTCTGTCAGGAAATTTCTCTTTAATTCTAGGTTCAGAGGTGGTATTCAGCAGGTTCTGACCAGTTCTGGAGAACCGGTAGCAGAAATTTTAAGTAGTTCGGAGAACCGGCAAATCCTACCTCTGACTGAAGATTTTACAGTATCCTTTCCCTGCCAGGCCTACCAAGCCACGCCCACAGAACCGGTAGTTAAAAAAATTGAATCCCACCACTGTCTTGGTTGAATCTCTCTTTGGTAAGTTTCTTCCATCCGTTACTTCTTCTCCTGCTCTCAGGTTTTTTGGAGAATAGGTAGACCTCTCCTCTCTGTGAAAGCCTCTCAAATATTGGAAGAATACTAGTCCAGTGATATACATGCTCGATCAACCCTGTTCAGGCTATGTCTGTTGGCAAATCTTCACTGCCATTTGAATGTTGTTATAGTTAAGTGAAATGACAATGATCAATCGTACTTGTAATCTCTAGTTTAATTTCCTAGACACTTTTCCAAAATCCACGGCTATGCAGAATGAAACATGCATATTCTAACACCGTTCCTTATGTCTTAAGGCCTGTTTTTAGAGGCCTTTGGAAAATTGCATATCCATCATTAGTGTGACATACTAATCATTTAAAAATATATATAATTTACATAAAAAACTATCCTAACTAAACCTATTTCTACATAAGATTCAAGTCACTTAAGTCCGTTAGCAAAATTATTTGAAGAAATTGCAGTTTCCTGATGATAAATAACACCATGGTTCTCTCTGTGAAATAAGTAACTCTGTCTTTTCACCTTCACGTGATTTTATGAGACACAGTAAAGGAATATTTAAGGTAAACTTTGCTGTGCATATAGTGGACAATATAAAACAGCAAATTATGATTTGTACATAATTGCATCCAAAGACACTTATTTTATGTTGTGCATAATAGATAAGCAGATGATTTTAATTGGAGCTTAAATTTCAAAAGGACCTTTGCAATGGGGGAGAAGTCAAACAATTCAGTTAACGGTCGAGTCATAACAACAACAAAACAGAGTAATTTAAGGAGCGTTATTCATATTGCCACAATGTCATTCTTTTTCTACCCTCCTATATAATTTTAGCATACTCTCTAGGAAAAGTGACAGTATTAAAAATACATTCATCTCCCCTGAAAGAGAGAAACATGTTTTTAATCTTGCATGCTGATGCCACATTACTTTTCTATTTGGTCCAGAAGAATGTCAAAATATGAAGGAAGAAAAATTATATGCTGGCAGTCATTCGTTCTGCAGGAGGGAACATCTTTTATATGTTTATATTTATAGGATGAGATCTGCTTATGCTCGGCAATATTCCTAATTCCTGTCCATAACATGGCCCAAGTAAATATTCAGCCAGCTACTACAGATTAGATCTTACTGTATCCTGGGCACAGGGTGATTCTCCTTTTAGCTACCGCATTGCAAGTTATGCATGAGGTGAGCTGTCATGACTACTCCTCTTTGCAATGGAAGATTCATTGAGAACATCTCTGCAGAAAGCACAGAGGACATTATCTTTCTCCCTTGCTTTGAGTTTTAAAGAACACATTCCTGTGCTCTTGTGGAAGATTTGGTAATAAATGTAGTAACTTCAGGAACCAAGCATCGTTCCAAGGATTAAAATCTTGAAATTCTTCATCTTATTGACAACTCAAAAGCACAATTTGGTTCTTGCTTTTTACATGTATTGTTCTTTTAATTTATTTTGTTTTGGAAGGGAGAAAAAGAAATGGGATGGGATACCTGGGATAATGACATAAAATAGATTCAACATTGAGGATGACAATCTTATTGTAGGTTGAAAAAAGTCTATAAAGCCTGCAGCAAGGAAACCAAGGTGATCCCTTACATAAACAAGGAATATATTCTGATATATTGATGGAAACAAGTTAGATGCACTGCAACAAAAAGACTCACCAAGCTCCCATTACTTCCATAATTTCTTTCGCAAAATATAAATGTCACTGTTCAGCCGAACAGAGTTTATAATAGGGAAAAGAAGCATTAACTATCTAGTAAAATAGATCGACTCTCACGTACTGTTTCAAATAGTAGACAACTCTTCAGGGTCTGAGCAGCCTAGTCCTTTGTATTACTGCAATTAATATCAGTTACTGCAAATAAAAAATGACAGTTTCCAAATAAGCTCTTGCTCTAACAGGACAACAATTGAGTATGATCTCCAATTGCCTTGAATATACAATTAACATTCTTGCTGAGTATAGGCCTTGCTAAGATAAATCTGTCTAAATATAGTCCATTATTTACTTTCAGAAAGACTGCAGATCAAGATAGCTGAATGTCTGAATGACTTTCTCCTTTAAAAAAAAAAAAAGCACAAAAATATATTTCCTGCACATATAACTGCATGTATAATTATAGGTAGAAAAAAATATACTCTAGCCGTTTCTCTGAACGATTTTGCATTCTGCATGGATCTTTTTCAGATGGAAAGCATTAAGTAATGTATTTTAATCTCCTACCTATACCTCCCAGTTATTTCGTTTATAAATAACCACACACTTCGCTTCTAAGAATAAGCAAAACAAAGTCTGCTACTCACCATCGAATTTCTTGTGCCTCGATACAAATGTGGTGCGGACAAAATGGCTTGTCTTGTCCATCAGATTCTCAAATTCCAGTTTGCTTTGCTGGCTTAGTTTGTCTTCCATTTCTGATGTGCAACATGTGTATTCCTGAGGGCAGATTCTCAAGTGTTCCCCTGCAAGGATAAGACATGAATGCAAAGCATAAGAAAGAGCAGACATGCATAGGGTCACATTCTGTCATGTACTGATCTATTCCACAGGCATTTTTAACAATCAGGGTCCACAAGAGAATTGTACAATTAAGGTGTCAATATCAAGATAGAGGTCCTGTTCCTAGGGCCTTTTCTCTCCACTTCTCTGCAAGTTAGACTTACTTACAGGACTATAGGATAAAGCTTCCCAGCTGATCGTAGCAGAGTGGCTTGTCTGGACTGGGGGCAGCTAATATTTTAAGTGTTTGTTATTTTATAAAAATTAAGACATGGATCAGGAAGGATTTCAGTTTGATATCTTTTTTCAAAAAAAAAAAAAAAAGGTTATGTGGAATTCTACCAGCATACAGAGTTTATCAGCATACAAAGCTTCTGTTCTGACCCAGCTCCTCAAACATGACCAACCCTCTGAAGTAAAACTCACAGATTCCTTTATTAGGAGGGCCATAAGGCCAGGGGTGGGATTTTACCAGTTCGCACCTATTCGCTAGAACCGGTTGTTTGGAGAACTGGTTGTTCGAAGAAATTACTGGCCTAATCCTGTAAGGAAGGCAGGAAGGAAACATTCTGGGGTTGCTTACAGAAACTGCCTCTCCATTAACCCTTATTACATTCTTGGCAGCACTAGACTTCTTGTCTCAGGAACATCTCTGGACTTTTTTCCCCTTCCTTTGCTGGTACTTTGCTTGTGTGGAGTGACCATTCAAAGTTACAATGGCACTGAAAAAAGTGACTTATGACCATTTTTCACACTTACAACTGTTGCAGCATCCCCACAGTCATGAGAGGCCAGGCGAGAAGATGCATGCCTCAATGTGAATGATATTGAGTTGGCCATGCCCAGCCAATAACATGACCACCAAGCCACACCCACAAACTTAGCCACGCCCACAGAACCAGTTGTTAAAAAATTTGAATCCTACCCCTGCAGAAGCCCCAGCAAATAGTTTCTCTCTCACTGCAGGCTAACAAGTCCATCCATCCGGAAGATGAATAGTTGTCTACCACATCTATTCATCTCTGCCCCCTGCCTTTTATCCCCAGAGCTAGGGAGGGTGCCTCTTAATTCCCAAGGATCGGCCCCTGGATTTCTACTGCTCTCTTCCCTTCTGCATTCTGTGCATCTGTGCATCAGGCACTGGACCCAGATGTTCCTCATCAGCCACCTCCAGACCTGGGCGCTGTTGACTATCTGAGGGTTGACGGACGGCCCAGGCTCTATCTCTCTCCGTCAGCTCCATTTCCTCTTCCCCCTCGGAGCTCTCAGGTTGCCTTAATGCTGATCCTGACTCCCATGCCTCCTCATCTGAATTGGCTGCTGGGGAGGCCGGTGGCTGACAGGCCACAACAGCTTCCTGCAATGCATTTTATTGGCAACAGTTAGCCATTAAAGATTGATTTAGGTGATTCCTTTTCCAGTAATGCCAAATACATAATCATGAGCACAAATGCAAGAGGCATTTAAAATTTAAGACAAAAATGCAGCGAAAACAGTAATGAAAGACTTTGCATTTAATTCTCCCGGTTATCTCTTGATGTACCATGCCTACATCTCTGCACAGCCCTGCTTACATTAATGCAACCTGCAAGTGGAAGCCAATTCTTTAACTTATGAAATTAAAATGCTCAGTTAGTACACGAACTGTGACTTTCCAATCGAAGCTGTACTCTGGTTGTCAGAAATGTTTAGCTCAGCCTGCCAGGAGCAGGGTATAATGGATATAATGAATGTTGATTAAAATCTCTGTGTGCTCTTAAGTGGCAAAGCTATAAGCTAAGGGCTTATACCAACCTCACAATTTAGTACTGCACAGATGTGTTGGTCGTACATCTTTCAGAATTACCAGCCAGCATTTAATCCCAAAATATCTGGGATGGAGGAGGTCAGGAAAGGTTAATTTAAAAAAACAACTCAAAGACGTTAATCCGTTCTAGTTGATCTATTTGGATATTTGAAAATTTCACAAATTAATTATGTTATGATATTTAAAGTATTGGTTACAGTACTATAGACAAGTATGTTTTAGTCCAAAATCGAAAAGATTGCAAGTTTAGCATCACTCACATGGTGTTTAGAATCGAAATTACACTAAAGGAAATTTTGTTGACTTTGTTCTGACATGAAATACTTTGTTAGTTGAGAAAAGACTTCATCTGAAAATAGATGAGAAAGAGAAGAAAGGAATGGAGGAATTGGATCCTGAGGCATAAGAAGGCATTTGAAAGGGGAGTGTTCAGATGAGAAGTTGTCTTAAAACTCTTCACACTCAACAGTTATTTATTTAAGATGGATGGCTATATAAAGTATAATTAAAATGCAAAAAATAAAGCATGCAGCAGTGCAGCAAGAGAAAAGGGTGCTTTGGATTCCAGATGTGTAAACTCAGCATTCATCTGCAATTTCTGAAAGCAAATTGTTTTTTTTTTTCCTTTGGGACAGCACAACAACTTTGGGAGAAGGTACAGCTATTTAAGGATAGATGTTCACAACCCTTGTGAAGCCAAAGCACCTTCTAGCTTTGAATACACAGTACAGCACAGCCTAAATTAATAGGCAACCTTTAGTTAAAGATCATAATTTATAGATTTACAAATTAATAAAAGTAGAAGGGATCTTACAAGTCATCTAGTCTAGCTCCTCTACCCAAGCAGGAGACCTTACAGCATTTCTGACAGATGACAGTCCAGTTTCTTCTTGAAAGCTTCCAGTGATGAAGCTCCCACAACTTCTGAAGGCAAGCTGCTCCATTGGTTGACTGCTCTCAACCAATCGAACAACTCTCTTTTCAGTCAAAAAATTTCTCCTTATTTCCAGGTTGGATCTCTCCTTGTTCAGTTTCCATCCATTATTCCTTGTCTGACCTTCAGGTGCTTTGGAAAATAGGTTGACCCCTTCCTCTGTGTGGCAGCCCCTCAAATATTGGAAGACTGCTATCCTGTCTCCCCTGGTCCTTTTCTTCACTAGACTAGCCATACCCAGTTCCTGTAACCGTTCTTCATATGCCTTAGTCTCCAGTCCCCTAATCATCCTGGTTGCTCTTCTCTGTACTTTTGCTAGAGTCTCAACATGTTTTATAGCAGTATTCTAAGTGTGGTCTTACTAAGGTTTTATAAAGTGGTATTAGTACCTCACTTGATCTTGATATCCCTCTGTTAATGCAACTCAGGATTGCATTGGCTTTTTTGGCTGCCACCACACACTGTTAACTCCTATTTAATTGGTTGTCCATTGAAACTCCAAGATCCCTCTCACAGTTACTGCTATTAAGCCTGGTTTCACCCAGTCTATATGTGTATTTTTGGTTTTTCTTGCCTAAGGGTAGTCGTCATAGCCTCATAGTTTCCCATATCAATTCTTCTTTATGCATTAGGTATACATAGTTCCATATAGAAGGCAAGGAAGAATAATTGCAGCTGCTCCTCCACCCCCAATAAGAAACATCTACACAGGACTTCATTGGCCAATTATAGTTAGCCTGTAACTAATGGGGCATTTTCTTCAATCCAATGGAAGCAGACCAGAGTGATAATAAATTGATCAAAGCAATCATGCAGGAAAGAAGTTCCTGTTTAGCCTAACATTTCTAAAATAAACTAAGGTTGTGGTTGCATTAAGACACTGTAGGCTTATCATACTATAGTTTAATTCAGTAATGAAATAAAATTCTGCAATCTGGGGGAAAGGACTGCATTAAAACCAATATTGCAAATGTCTCTATATTTAGTTTCAAGATTTCTCTGCCATATTCCTCTAGAATTATTTATTAAATTATTACAGATCATCTTACATGAGGTATTAATATTTAAACCACCATCCCTCTGTGAATGACTTTTATTATTTCCTTACTTCCTCCCATTTGCCAAATCGGCCCATTTTCTTGGTCAGAGTTTCCAAACCTTTTCCTCTAAAAATGTAGTTTGATAATTGATCTGGATATTTACAGAATTATTTCGCAGACTGCCATTGCACTCTCCAGAAATTCATGGCATTTTACTCCAGGAAACTCTTCGCTCTCTGCTGTTATGCCACTTACTGCAAAGATTATGTGCCAGAAGTGGCGTTGAATACAATTGAATGGCTTTTCTTTCCCCAAAGGGTTTCCCCATAGAGAAATCTGACTGCTTTAAGTTATGCTGTGCCAGCACTATGCCAGACAAAAATGAGAATTAATTCAGCCACTGCCCCTATTAAAACTTGATAAACCATAGTGCTTCAGATAGCAGATGGTAGCTCTCTCTCCTCTTTCTCTTTGTGACTCACATTATATAAATCAAGTCCATCATTTGCTACAAATTCAGCCAGTAGTATTCAATTCCTGGATTTATTATTTTTCTAATCTTACATCTGTCTGCACTTGTTCCCTTTTGACAAACTTTTAGTACAAGATTTGAAAAAAAAAATCTATATACCTACTGTAGAACAGTGTAACACAGTTTACAAGCACTGTGACTTTATACTCAAATGCAGGTAGTTGTGATTATTCAACCACAACCTTCCTGTAAGGTCCTTAGAAGTTATAATAAATGAAGCAGCTCTAAATATATAGTATTTTATCAATGAATAATGGTTGTATTGTGAAAATGAAGTAGGTATGGATAGAGGAGAAATCTGATACCAGTTTCAATAAAAAGGTTCCTAATTCATATTTCCTAGGGCATCAAGCAAACAGAAAGTAGATATACTTTGACCACTGTGCTTTTTAGCAATGAGATTCTTCACTTAACAAGTTTGTCAAAAATGCACACAAAATGTATACTGTAAAGGAACAGTGTGTCCAATGCTGAAACATATGAACAAGCACCGTTTGCCAAAATTAGGGATGGATTAACCTTTCAAATATGATTTTACTTAGCATCTATTTTTCAACACAAATTTGGTTTGGTTTATCCTGGGTTGTCACATCGGGTTACTTACTGCTTTTCTAAAAGTATCGCTGGGATTTTTTTTTCAAATATACCTGTTTATGTACAATATGTAACTTTCCTAATAACTGCAGATCTATAGTCAGTGATCATGAATTAAGCTATAGAATTCAGACAAATTGTGGACATTCACTGATACATACATGTTCACATTTGGACTTAGATTAAAATGCAATTTAATATAAATTTAAATAAGAGTAGAATAGGAATAGGAATGTGGATAGGAAGAGAGGAGAGGAGAGGAGAGGAGAGGAGAGGAGAGGAGAGGAGAAGAGAAGAGAAGAGAAGAGAAGAGAAGAGAAGAGAAGAGAAGAGAAGAGAAGAGAAGAGAAGAGAAGAGAAGATCTTTATTTTGACCAAGTGTGATTACACACACAAAGAAGTTGTCTCCAGTATGGGATCATTCATATGCAATGTATATGCAAAGCAACAGAATAATAATAATGCCAATAAAAGGGGGAGAGAGTGTAAATAAGGTAAGTAAAAAGATAAATAATACTACTACTGCTACACTACATAAGTTTATATATGAGGGCTATCCACAAAATAGATTACGTTTTTGTCTGTAGCAAGAAGGGGCGGAGCTAGTGTGGCCATCTTTGGTCTGTGCGTCCGCCGCTCAGTCTGCATCTAGTCGTGTTAGTGGGAGGTTCGTATCATTGCCCATTATTTCACAGCAAACGTTTGAAATGTGTGCTGCAATTGAAAATCCCGCGAGTTGTGAGGTGCGATATAAGGTTTTTGTTGGCAAAAAAACATAAACCGATTGAAATTTTTCGGCAACTGTGTGAAGTGTACGGGGACAACATCATCACTGAAGGTGGAGTGCACCAATGGAGTGCGCATTAAGTTTAAAAATGGCCAAACTAAAGTTCATGATGAACAGCGGAGTGGACGTCCCAGCATTGTGACTGATGAACTGGTTGTGAAAGTCGATGACAAGATTCGTGAAAACCGCTGTTTCACAGTAACGGAACTTTCGCTTAGTTTTCCACAAATTTCACGCAGTTTGTTGCATGAAATTGTTACACAAAAGCTAGGCTACCATAAATTTTGTGCAAGATGGGTGCCAAAAATCCTGACAGAAAACCACAAAAGTCAGCGTATGGCCGCATCATTGACATTTCTGTACTCTTATGACATAGATGGAGATTCATTTCTTGATCGAATCGTAACTGGGAACAAGACTTGGGTCAAACATGTGAGCAGCGAGACCAAATTGCAGTCTATGCAGTGGGGGCACACAAATTCCCCCCCCCAAAACCAAGAAAATGTTTGCAAACATTCTCTGCAAGGAAGATTATGGTGACTGTTTTTTGGGATGGCAAGGTGTGCTTCTTATCGATTTTCTGGAACATGGTGCAACAATAAACTCTGTGAGGTATTGTAAAACGTTGAAAAACTAAGAAAATCAATTCAGAACAAGCGTAGAGGAAACTTAAGCTCAAAAATTTTGTTTTTGCATGACAATGCCCGACCACACACAGCAAATCGCACTCGAGAAGTCCTGAATGCTTTCAAGTGGGAGATTTTTCCTCATCCGCCCTACAGCCCTGATCTTGCACTAAGTGACTACCACTTGTTTCCGAGGATGAAGACCTGGCTTGGAACACAGCGCTTTGATGACGACGCGGAACTGCGGGCGTGAGTGACTGACTGGCTCAAATGTCACGCGGCTGAATTTTATGACAATGGAATTACAAAGCTTGTTCACCGCTATGATGAATTTGTTCAGTGAATATGTTGAAAAGTAGTATTTAAGTGTCACTTTCAAGTGTATATAATATCTTTTTTTCCTACACTTTGTTTTTTTTCTATCGCAAAACGTAATCTATTTTGTGGATAGCCCTCGTACATAGGCATTTAGAGCAATGAGAGAATTAGGTATTTAATAGAGCGATGGCATGAGGGAAAACACTGTGCCTATGTCTACTATAGTTGTTTTGGCAAATTAGGTCCCCAACTCCCAGGCAACGGTCTGGTCCTGGTCTGTGACCCATTGAAAACCAGGCCATGCAAGCAGTGGGTGAGCACACGAAGCTTCATTCATGCATGTGTGGAAGATAGATTGCACATGTGAAACTATCCTGCCCCCCCACCCCCGCTGCTGCTACCAGTCTATGGGGCAGTTGGGGAGCATTATAGCATAAATAGCTATAATTTTATTAGATATATAAATATGTAAATATTTTTTAAATTTTAATTATGAGAATACAACACAATACATCCATTTTACTTCATAATTTGTAATCTCCTTATTTAATATATTAATTACTAATTAATCTAATCATAACTACTAATATTTCTACCTTGTCTTCTGCTATATAACCATTGATAAAATTTATTCCATATTTTATAATATAAATATACATTATATTATATTATTATTTATACATTATACATTCATTTATTATATATAAATTATATAAATATATACATGTTAATATAGTTGCAGCTTGTAGATAGTTTTATTTATATAAATATAAATAAAATTATATTTAATATAAATAAAATTATATTTAATTTTAATGTAAAATACATTAAAATGTAAACCAAACACAATTCTTTGGTTTTGCTAGCCCAAATGTTGACTGTAAACAGTCAGAAATTGGATGAAATGCTGGGAAATTAAGATCTTGGGGCATGTGAAATTGTGAGCAATGACAAATCAATCTCATCCTTTCCTGCTGCCACAGCTAGGGCAAAAACAGCTCTCTGAACTCCTCAGGACGGACATCAAACTGAGTCAAAGACCTAAATGATGGACAGTAGCAAAAGTCTTCTCTGACAGGTGTCCCTGATGTTTACATCCTAATACTATGCAGGTGGAACTCCTACCAATATATATCTCAGTTACAAGTTCAAGACCCACAATGAACTTGAAGTCATCACACCATGCCTGAAGAAACAGTTAACAGTTCACATCCACATTTATTTATGAGTAAATTCCACTGAAATTAATGGGACCTATTCCTGAGTAGATTGCCCTAAGTACTGCCAAAACACCAGCTTTTTGGTTCTCCCATTTCTGAAATTTTACTAAAGTTATGTCTACAGACATTAATGATAATGGCATCCAAAGTTGATGTAAAATTTTATCACACAAACTTACTTGATTTGCACATGATTGCTGGCATAAATACTACAACTGAATATTTTTAATGACATACTGAAGATTAGCTTCCTCTTCAACCCAAGTTTGAAACCAACAACTTCATAATTAATGCTATTCCATCTGAGTCTATTAAACTTGCATAAGAGCTTTTAAAAGAACAATATGATCATTTCTGACCTTCTTTGTTTAATCCAAGTGTGGACAATACAGATGGGTGCCTTTGGTATTGGTGGTATGTATATTCCATCAGGATAGGGACTAATCAAGGGGAGAAGCAATCTAGAGCTAAAAAGAAACTTCCTAACAGTGAGAACAATTAACCAGTGGAATGCCTTGCCTCCAGAAGTTGTGGGTGCTCCATTACTAGAGGTTTTTAAGAAGAGACTAGACAGCTACTTGTCTGGAATGGTATAGTGTAGTGGTGGCTAACCTTTTGGGGCTCCCGTGCCGATAATTGCACTCCCACTTGCCTGCTCATGCTCACGCGCCATCACCCAGAAGGCAATGTGCATGGGGCCACCATGCCTCCTGGGCATGTGCATGCAACCAGCGTTATTTACACAACTCGCGCAACCCATGCTGTGCGCTTCTGTGCATGCGTGCGAGACCCCTCCACATGCACCATGTGCTTCTTGTGCATGTGTGAGTGTGTCCTGCATGCTGCTAGGCCCCCGTACATGTGCACCAAATACCCAACATTTAGCTCTCGGGCGTGCGGCATTTGCACCCGCGCAGTAACCTTTTCCGGGCGAGTGCTCACGTGCCGACAGTAATGGCTCTGTGCCATAGGTTCACCCCCAGGGGTATAGTGTCTCCTGCTTGGGCAGGGGGTTGGACTCAAAGACCTCCAAGATCTTTTCCAATACTGTTATTCTGTTCTGCTAGCTGGATCCAGATACATTTAGGAAATTAACAAAGCAGGATATTTTCTCCTTTCCTTTTAATAACATCCTAACATTGCAACATGCATACATGCAAATGCAGGGTCAGGGATAGTACGGAAGGCTCTGATGGAGAAGAAAATAGATAGGAACTTTCTTAAGCACAAGTATTTTAGAATCTAAGTCGAAGTGTGAATGATTCTCATCCTTTGTGTCAACTCATAAAATATTTCTATGGTCTTTTTAGAGTTGCCAACAGAAAGGTAGCTTGCAAAATCGAAACTGCGTTCCATAAATGTTTTCCAAGATAGTAACTAGCCAACTTAAGTTTCTGCTGTTCAAAATTCTAACTAGAGAACATGATTGATGACTCTTGGCTATGGATATGTCCCATTGGAGAATATGAATTAAGATACACCCAGGGGTTGCGGGGGAAAACCAGGGTCAAGGGTGACAATGAATTATGTGCCTCAGAAGTGGCTACACCCAGGCATGTTAACTCCCAATAAATCCTTTTTAAGTTTTGGAAGTTTGGCTTGAGACTCATGATTTAAATGGAGGTAACTGCCAGAATTCCTTCCTACAGCAAATTGAATCTGTTCCTGGCATACAATGGGATTCTTTCATTGAATCTCAAAGGAATCTTTAGAGGAAAATTGGAATAGTAAAACTTGCTTGAGGACACCCAGTGAACTGATTAAATTGGCAGGACCCAAGATCCTGTGTCCCCTGTCACACCTTTGGCCTCTTAACTACTTCAGCACAAGACAAATCAGCAGGGAAGAGAAGAAAATAGTTCAAACTCAGTTGGAAAAACCTTCTAAGGACAGAGATACTTGGTAACAGCTTGCATTATATTCGCCATGTTGGTTTTTTTAATTGCTTGCTGCTATGTTGTTTTAACTTGATCACTCAGCCTCATAAAGAAATAGGAGCAAATTATATGATTGAAAATTTGGAAAGTTGTAATCCCACCATCTTTGGCAGCAGTAATTTATATAATCAAAGTTTGGGAAGTTATTCTTCCAATGGAGGGAAAGAATCCTTTCTTAATAACATCATTCTACCCGAAACACCTCTACTACATGTACCACACTTCAAGTAAAGTTCATTTTTACAATTTTTTTTTAGTGCACTGGGTATTTAACCATCTATATCAATATTTGAGATAGTTCAATATATTTAAATCTACAGATGAAGGGAGTTTCTTTGTGATAATTAAAAGGCAGAATGAGAGATGAAAGAAGAAACAAAGTAGGCCACCATCTTAGACCTAGTATTTATTTTATTGATTTATCAAGTTTGTATACCACTCATCTTATAGTGCGAGGTGCCACTGAGCAGCTTGCAATGTGTTAAAACATGGGAAATCAAACCTTTATAAAAGCAAATTAAAATGATAAGCAATTAAAATAAAAACTATGGATTCTTTACAAAGCTTGAGGAAGAAAACTGATCGGAATGGATGGGGAAATTTTTTTAAGATGCTGAAAAGAAAAAGGGTCAAGTATATAAAACAGGAGGAGAGGTTTATAACCCCTGGAGTATAGAAAGCGATCACCACAAACTGTTGGAATCATGTCAGAAAAGCTTTTTAAAAAAGCATGGAATGTATTGAGGCATATGAAAAATAAGCCTAAAAACCAAATTAAAGTCAAAGAGACTGTAGCTTTGTTGCAAGGAGAAAGAAGAGGTTGTAATAGGTGAAGAGAAGCAGAATATTTTAATTGGTATTTTATATCTTACAACAGGGTACTAAACAGCATAATTGTGTGCACTTGGATAGGAATGCAACAATTAATGTGAACAAGCATGGTTTTTTTTCATGACCTCTCTCTTGTTCTGGGAAGTAACTAGTTAAATAGATCATTGTTTAGTGGTTCACACTTGGTGAAATGACAGTAACAACTGTTATTTAGGGGCAGAGGTTGCCTCATGAACTGGAAAGCTTCTATTCACCCAAATGCTTTGCTAATTTTTTGTGAGACATTTTCTGTGAGTCATTCCAGCTTCGATTATATGATTAAGAAAGATTTAGAAGATTACAGATTTACATAGATTTGTAAGAGTCAGTATAAAGTATATAATTCACTCCCCCCCACAATGATAGCACAAAGTTGGTGTATTGTGGTGGGGCGGAGGAGGTTTTTCATAAAGCATAAAGTTTGGGAAATTGATGACAAAAGTATTTGCTACTAGCAGGGTACACATGCTTCGCCACGAAACTATGTAATTGGGCAATAAGGGGAAAAATTGTGTCTCTGCCTACCAGCATCCATCAGTATTCATCTGGCTAGTGTCCTGTCAGTGTGTGAGAGAGTTCAAGGCTGTTTGGAAACTCAAACAGTGTTTGCTGTGTGAGCAAGAAGACAACAGCAAGGAGCCTGGGTGTAGCTTAGCTGAATTGCATTTGGAACAGATTTCTTTTGAGGTGGGGAAGGGGAGTAGAACTCCTTAGCATCAGACCGTGTTAATAATAATATAGGAAATACTAATGCTCTGATGGTCATTTCCAAAAATCCTTTGTTAGGGAGCACCTATGAGCCAAGAGGAACATATGTGCCAAATTTCAAGTTGGTAGGCTTTACGGTTCTGGAGATTTTGTGATGATGCGTGAGTACTTTTTCACTTTTATATATATAGATTCAACAAAGTATGTCCCTCGCATTGTCATCATCACCAACAAAGTATATCTGGAGAAATGAAGGCTGCTGTTGAGGCCCCACCATAATACTCCCTATCCTGCGGTAGACCTGTCCCTGCACTTTGAATGTTGGCATAAAATTTCCCTCCTTCACCTCTCTGGCTCCAAAAGACGTCATTTAGAAGCAACTTCTAGATAGCAGAAATTTCTTTTCACGTGGGCAGGGGGAGTAGAACTCCTTAGCATCAGAGCATGGAACAAATTTCTTTTCAGGTGGGGAGGGGGATGGTCAGACTTAGAAATAAATTTGGAGATCATCTAGTCCAGGGGTCTTCAAACTTGACAGCTTTAAGACTTGTGGACTTCAACTCCCAGAATTCCTCCTCCAGTCATGTTAGCTCAGGAATTCTGGGAGTTGAAGTCCACAAGTCTTAAAGTTGCCAAATTTGAAGACTCTTGCTCTAGTCCAATAGCCTGCCCTGTGCAGGAACCTACTACTACAGCAAACCGAAAAGATGTGCACCCGGTTTCTCCTTAAGGAGAATCTCTACTTCCCGACACACTTGGTTCCATTGCTGAACACTTTTACAGTGAGCAAAATGTTCCTGAACTCTAATGAAAATCTACTTCTTTGCAATTTAAACCCATTGTTTTTTGTTCAGCCTTCCTGAACAAGACTGAACAATTCTGCCCGCTCCAACAGTTCCTGATAGTTTTTTGTTCCTTCCAGGTCCCTTATCTAATAAATGCCAACACAGAATCTATGATGTGAATATTATTATTGCTTGCCAGAGTTTCTCATTCTTTTATATTCTACCTCTAAATTTATGAACATATTACCGTCTGTGCTGCAGGTGACTTAAAACTGTCTTGGCATGGCTCTCTGAGTATACAGTGTTCCTGTACATAAGCCTATATGAACACTACTGAAAAAAAAGAGAAAGAGCATATATATGTGTTGGTCTGTGCTTGGCAAGCATTGCAGTTCTAAATGAGACCTGAACATTGTGTTTTTCAGTCCAGTAGTAATGGGTACAACAGGAAGGTACTGCTTGATCATGAAAGATCAGGTCAAAATGACATTCTTGAACAATCAAACCTTAAACTCCTTTAGAGTTTAGGTCAAAAAGATATGAAGAACGGTTGAAGGAATTGAGTATCGCCAGTCTAGAGACTAAGGATGACATGATAGCAGCATTCCAGTATTTGAGGGGCTGCCACAAAGAATAGAGGGTCAACTTATTTTCCAAAGCACCGGAAGACAAGACTAGATTCCAGCTAGGTAGAAGAGCAGAAACGCAGAGAATACAAACAAGCATCCACCATCAGTGAATACTATGAGAAATACATTCGTAAAATGTAAGAGGAAAATCAAGCAACCTTTTCTGAGGTTACAGTTCTGCAAAAAGAATGAAAGATCTCTTCACGTTAAATTCTTTCCATCCAGTTCTTGTCACCACATTACAAAAAAGATATTGAGACTTTGGAAAAAGTGCAGAGAAGAGCAACTAAGATGATCAAAGGCCTAGAGACTAAAATATATGAAGAACGGTTACAGGAATTGGTATGGCTAGTCTAGAAAATAGAAAGACTAGGGGTGACAGGATAGCAGCATTCCAGTTTTTGAGGGGCTTCTACAAAGAAGAGGTGGGCAGTCAACCTATTTTCCAAACCACCAGAAGGCAAGACAAGAAACAATAGATGGAAACTAATCAAGGAGAGAAACAACCTGGAATTAAGGAGAAACTTCCTGAGGACAATTAACCAGTGGAACAGCTTGCCTCCAGAAGTTGTTGGTGCTTCATCACTGAAGGTTTTCAAGAAAGGACTGGACAGCCAACTATCTGAAATAGTATAGGGAAGGAATGTCAAACTCACAGCCTGCAGGCTGGATGCATTACGTGCTGGTCACATCCATGCCTAGTTTAGCAAAGAGGAAACAAGTCCCAATACATCATGTGACACCACCGAGATGATGTGAGTTGGATATCCCTGGTATAGAGTTTCCTGCTTGATTGGACTAGAAGGCCTTTAAGGTCCCTTCCAGCACTGTTCTGATTGATTGAACATAGATTTCTGATCAATTGCAGGACTTTCCCTCTCTGTGCATGACCAGAGTCTTGTGTAAGGGCACACAAAACATACAAAGTTGTCCCTTCCCTCCCAACAATCCTCAGTCCCCCATAGCAATGTCTTCCTTCATGACTTTAGTATAGCAGGGAATGTTAAGCATATGAAGTGGCAGCTGTTTTTTTCCAACATTAGCTCATCAAACTGACAAATTGTCACTCCTGGTGAGCTGCCAGGTGGCAGATTGTTCCAAGAAACATTTTGTTGTAGTATATTGTAGCCTGTTTAAAGTTGCTGTCTTATGTTTTGTGATGCCTGTCATAAAAAAGAGAAAGAAACATGCACGCAAAGGCCTGCCTTTCCCGTTGTCTCTTTCAGAATGGCTGTTTTCATAACTGGCTTTGCTGCAGCCATGGAACAGCAGTGTCCTAAAAAAGCAACTCCATTATTAAGATTTGCTCCCATTCAATCTCAGCTTTAAGAGACATGTGACTATATTCCTTCCCATTCAATGCAATGCTGAATGAAACATGTTCTTCATACTCTTTCTGTGAAAGCATTGTTAATCAGAAATCTGTTGAATTTGATGATTGACTAAAGGGAACGTACAGTATGTGGAAATGGCCGAATTGAAGTTCAGGCCTCAGTAGGCCCGTAAGGCCATGTAAAGTTCCAAAGGAAACCACTAGCCTGTGGCTAAGGCATGTGACCAAAACCACAGAAGGCATGCTTGAGTCTTTTTATAATTTCTATATTTCTATACCAAGGGTCTTCAAACTTGGCAAATTTAAGACTTGTGGACTTCAACTCCCAGAATTCCTGAGCTAACATGACCGGAGGAGGAATTCTGGGAGTTGAAGTCCACAAGTCTTCAAGCTGTCAAGTTTGAAGACCCCTGTTCTATATCTTATCTGTCGAATGCCAGCTTCCTTTTATGTAACTAAGTGAAAGCAAAAATATTTTATAAATATCTGCCTTACACTGTGTTTGGGGTTCTTCCACCTTTAGGGAGGACCAGAGGTGGGATTCTCCCAGTTCTGACAAGTTTGGGTTAACCCCTTGTTCCTACAATCAGCTGGCTCCTAACTGGTTTGCTCCGAGGAGTATGTGGGCCCACCCCTGCTCTTTCCTGTCCTTTATGTCTTTTTGCTAGAGCACAGCTGATTCGTGTGGCAAAGCAGTTTGCCGCGCCTCAGCTGTTTTCTTCAGCTGCAGTCGAAGGTAAGTATTAGCCTTTTCAAACACGGAGCACACGCGCATGCACTCACCAAATTGGTTGCTATACCGGTTGAATAGCACCCCTGGGGAAGACCCATATTTATTCCAGTGAATACATGCGTTTGACTTATCAAGACAAATCTGGACTCTGCCTTTTAGTCTTTACCGAGTCACACCCGAATCCCTGCATAGCAACAGCATCTTATGCATTTTTGTACCTTAAATCCTCAGGGGTAAGGGATATGATTGGGTCCCATCTATGGGATATATGTCCTATCTATCTTTTGAAAAAACATCATTCAGGAGTTTTCAACTCAATAGTTTTAAATAATTCCATCAATCTTCCAGAAAAAAAGAATCAATGGACCCTTAGACATAGATCATAACCTTAGTAGAGATTAAAGAATAGAATTGTAGACTGCAGGGAGGTTGGGAACACTAAAAGTAAAAAAAAACAACTGCTGAAGATTAAGAAGCTGGAAAAGTTTGATTTAGCATTCTGTCTAATATTCAAGTGAAGAAAATGGAAATGTCACTTCACTGGCCCAAAAAATAGTTCCCAATGAAGTCCACCTTGACTCCCCTTCTCCTTTAGCAATTATCTTCTTTATAGCATGTAACAATGTGGCAGGTTGCCTTGCTGAAACGGCTTCTGGCATTTTAATTCCAGAGGTCAACTTCTCTACTTAAACTCAGACCCAGACATGTGATGATTTAAATTCATTCTGTAGCAGTTTTGGGGCAAAAACAGCATTTTTCAAAACAGTCCTTTGCATATACAATAACCTGATCCGTACAGAATGTACGGGGTAGAAACTACTCATGCTAACAGGTAAGTAAATCCATCCTTTACATCTTCCTCCTTCTCCCTCTCCCAGCCTTTGCCCCCCAATTCCTTGGATCCCTGTAATCACATCCCCTGCATTCATGTTTGTCCTAACCAGGGAAAAAGAAAAAAAAAACCCACTTTCTTCAGACACCTTTAGTGTTCCCTTAGGGGCTTGAGGTCAATTAAAAAATGAATGCCTTCCAAAACAGATTGATAATTAGTTAACAGTCTCTTCATTACGAGTCCCATGGGAGACATTAATTTACAAGAAGTCTGACCCAGTTGTCCTTGGGAAACCATCAAACTTGCAGAAATGAATGTCACAGCAAAACGGTTCATTTGAGGCACAGGCACAATAAAGCCGTTATGCCTGCTAATCCTCTTGCAGATCATCATGCTCTTCTGGTTATTACTTTCTTCAAGCATATCTAGATAAACATTTTTTTAAAGGTACAATTAGAGATTCTAAATATACAATGAATCAGATCATTAATTTATGGATTGGTAGACTGCCACACTGCCAGGTGGATTTGAAAGTTGTTTGAAAAACCATATTCCAATGTATGTCCTTAATGGCAATGGCCCTATATCAACACGAGAGAAAGGTACTGTATATCGGGGTCCCCAATCTCTGAGCCATGGCCCACTAACTGGGCCTTGAGCTGTTCGGAACTGGGCCTGCAAGTACTGTGCACCATGCCTGGCAGCCTCTCATTGCTCAACACAGGCACTATACGCCCCACTCTACCAGGCCCACACGGGCCACAGTTCGGAACTGGGCCTGCAACGGGCAATGCACATGCACACCCACATTCCCACTTGCACAAGCAGCGGGCACAGTTGTGCGCTGCTCGTGCTAATGGAGCTGCTGCGTGCACTTGCTTGCTACTCACACAGAACTATCCCCTCTGGTATGCAAAGCTGGAAATGTTGGAGAGCTCTTCTGTATTTCAGCTGCGGTTTAAAAAGATCTTTGTATTTATTTTTAAAAATTGGGGCTTTTTTCTACAAAATGCAGTGCAATGTCAAAAAAATATAGAGTATAGGTAGGAAAAAAATCAGATGCACAAGAAGAAGATAGTTGGTACCTGGCATAATACTTGTGAGAAGAATTTGAGTGTCTTCCTGATAAAGCATGGATTAAGCATGAACCAAGAGGGTGATGCAGCTGCCAAAGGAGCCAACGCATTTGGCAGCATTAACAAAGATTTAGTGCCAAGATCATGGAAAGTGACTGTTGGGCTGCATGCCACAACTAGCCAGTCTTCAGTGTCACAAGAAGGGTGCTGGGCAACTGGAAAGAGTTCAGACAAGAGTGACAAAGGTGGTAAGGGGGCTGAGGAGGTGAATCATTTGAAGAACTTTTTTTAAAAAAAGAACTGAGTATGTTTAAATAAAGAAGAGAAGGCTAAAGACTTACAAGAAAGCAGCCTTCCAATATTCAAAGTACTTTCACAAGTAAGAAGGTGTGGATTTATTTCCTAACTAAATCTTTAGAGTAGGACAAAAATTAATGGGTGGAAGAAAGAAATCTAAACCTGAAACAGAAAAATAATTTCCTGATTCTGGAAATTCTATTCCTAAAACGAGAAACAGTCTTCCTCTTGGAATCATGGGTGTTCTATCACTGGAAGTTTTGAAGCAAAGGTTGAACAATCATTGTCCAGATCAGTGGTCACCAACCAGTGGGCCGGGGACCACTGATGGTCCGTGAGAAAATTTTGATGGTCAGCAGAGAAATGCCACCCCCAAAGCAATTAATCCAATTAAACACAAGGCTGTGCCACCCACATGGCCCACAGGAACACAAGGCTTGTATTGCTTTCATTGTGAACAACAGTGAGGGAGGGGGAAAGGGCAGAGGGGAGAACTTGCCCCACTCACCCCATGCGCCTGGCCTGGCCACCAGGCTGCTTCTTTCTTCTGCTTTTGGCTGCATGCAAGAAAAGCGGCAAAGGTCTTTCTTTCTTTCCCCCAAACTCCGCCAGAAACGAGTCTTTGGGATCCTGCAAGGCATCCTGTTCCAAGAGGCTACGCTGGTGCAACAAGTCTCACAAAACTCATTTCTGGTGGAGTTTGGGGGAGAGAAAGACTTCTGCTGCTTCTGCTGCTTTCCTTGCACGAAGCCAAAAGTCTCTCTCTCTCCCCCCCACCCCCCACAAGAACAAAGCTGGAGACGGTATCCTGCAATCCCAAATAAAGAATGATCAATCAGTAGGAAAACGGCGTGGGGAAGTTTCCTGCAGACTTTTTGGGGGATTTTCCCAGGGTCCCTGGTCCGCAGGATTTAAAATTATGAGTTTGGTGGTTCCTGAGGTCCAAAAGGTTGGTGACCCCTGGTCCAAATGGCCTGAGAATTTCTGCCCTGGGCAGGAGCTTGGACAAAAAGACCCTCAACTTTGCTTCTAATGATAGATTTCAATGAGCTCGAAAGTTCATATATCCAGAGGTCACATATGATACTAAGTTATGAGTTTACATTGATCTTGGTTTAACAAACCCGATTACGTGATTCATAAATCATGGCCCATGTTGTGAAAACCCAATGTCTTACAGTTTATTCAACAGACCATATTTAAACAAATCCCACCTTACTACAACATGCATATTGGATCTTGTTTAACATATTAGATCTCTACCTCAGGGTCGTGGCAACATGATCTATTTGTAATCTGATTTGGGTGACAATTTGTCTTTGAGGGAATGGATGGTCTTTTATCATGGTCAACTTACTCTTTAATTGTTCTGGAGTTTTTATGCCCTCCTCTACCACAGGGAATATGACCTATTTGATCAGTCCACTCCAGCAGTCACTCCAGATCTACTGGGTTTTATAAAGCTTGTGCTGTTTTTGAGATTCTGGTATATAGAATAGAATAGAATAGAATAGAATAGAATAGAATAGAATAGAATAGAATAACAGACTTGGAAGGGCCTTTGGAGGTCTTCTATTCCAACCCCCTGCCTAGGCAGGAAACCCTGCACCACTTCAGACAAATGGTTATCCAACATCTTTTTAAAAAATTCCAGTGTTGGCACATTCACAACTTCTGAAGGCAAGTTGTTCCACGGATTAATTTGTTCTAACTGTCAGGACATTTCTCCTTAGTTCTACATTGCTTCTCTCCTTGATTAGTTTCTACCTATTGCTTCTTGTCCTGCCCTCTTGTCCTGCTTTGGAGAATAACTTGACTCCCTCATCTTTGTGGCAGCCCCTGAGATATTGGAACACCGCTATCATGTCTACCCTAGTCCTTCTTTTCATTAGACTATACAAACCCAGTTCCTGCAACTGTTCTTCATATGTTTTATAATTTAACTAAGGCCTTAATCACTGTTTGCAATGAAAGAAGTCACAACGATCTTGTGCTTTGTGTGGCCTTTTCTATCTGTTAATCTCAGGAAACCTTTGGATTCTTGGAGGATCTCCAGGAAATAAAACAGCAGAGAAAGATACCTAGAGTGATGCTGGAGAAGACAAATAGCAAGAGTGATCAAATAACTTCCATGAACAGAGGGAGTCCTGATGGAGCAGTGGTTAAGCGCAGTATTGCAGGCAAATTCTGCCCACAGACCTGAGTTTGATCCTGATACAGCTCAAAGTTGACTCAGACTTCCATTCTTTTTATGTTAATAAAATGAGGGCCCAGATTGTTGGGGGCAATATGCAAATAATGGTAACATTATAAACCACCCAGAGAGTGCTACTGCTATAATTAATTGCTTTATATAAGTAATGGTGAAATGTAATTGTTGACCTTATTGTACTCACTGATTAGTAACCAACAGTTGTTTGTAGGGGTCATAATCTATTTTGGTAAACAGAGCCAGAGCCATGTGAAGAATATTCCAGGTACCAGACAAGCAATAGAAATTTACATATGGAAATTTAATGAAAACATGAATCCTTCTGTACTTTGTTTTTGTTTTTGGCAGTGCAGAAGTGACTGTTTAATAGCATCAAATTTTTGGAAAAGAACAGGATAGAAATGCAAAAAAAAAAAAGAGAGAGAGAGCGCTAATGCTTCAAAGAAATCCATGGAATGAAAACACTTCCCCTTTTTCATCTTATCTCCAGCAACTATTGCTATTAGACATCTTTATTCCTTACATCTAACCATATTTCATCTTTTTAAAACCCATCTTTGTCAGCTTGTTACTGCTGATGTTTTTTCTACGAGAATTCCAAGTAATGTGTTTAGTTGCTTTAATGTAACAAACACACCAAAAAGCCAGAGGTGGGCACCCATCATACTGACAGCAGAAAATATAATGCCCAGTGGTAGGATTCATTTTTTTGTACTACTAGTTTTGTGGGTGTGGCTTGGTGTGCATGGCGTGGCTTGGTGGGCGTTGCTTGGTGGCCATCGCAAGAGAAGGATACTGTAAAATCCCTATTCCCTCCCCACCCCACTAACCTGCTTTCCAGCTCTGTTCTCCTGTGCAGGGCAACAAAAGAAGACCCAGCTGATCAGCTGGGACCCAGGAGGCAGAGAATAGATGTGGGCAGGGCCAGTGAGAGCTGGTATCTGCGGGTTCTCTGAACTACTCAAAATTTCCGCTACCACTTCTCCAGAACTGCTCAGAACTTGCTGAATACCACCACTCATACTGCCCTCTTGCTTGTTCTTCTTCAACAAATGGGGACTCAAAATGCAACATTGCAAATGGTAATCCATTTAAGTGTATTGCAATTTATTCAAAAAATGCCAACCATCATGCAGAGGAAGAAATTTGCCTTTACAGCATTTCTCTTTCAGCAGTTTATGAAATTGTCTTATTTCCTTCTGGTGTCTTATTTCTACCAGATTATTTTATACAGCAACAGATCAAAGTTGTATTACAGGGAGATCAAATAACCAGTAGCACTCATATTTAAATATGATTTCTTAAAACATGTACATTTTTATTTCATAGGGTTCTGTTAACATAATCTCTTTTTTCCTACCTTAGCCTCCCAGGTTTATATTAATGATATTAAGGAAGAAGAAGACAGAATACATAAAAACAACAGCAATATTTCAAGCTCTGCCTTTTTCACATAGAACTGGCTAAAAGGAAGGTATATGTTAGGCCAATAACAGCTACTTTATTTATAATATTCATGAAATAATAATAATAATTTGCATGATTGTGAAGGTGATTTTACTTTAAATACAATGCTAATGCAACCCTGTTATTATTATTATTTTCAAATGAACTCCCTACTACCTGAGAGTTATTGTATGTCCCCTCAGTTCACTGGGGTATCAATTTTCTGAGTATTATAGAAGTGTTACTGATGCACCCTTTCTATTTCTCCTTGAAGACATCCTCTAGAACAAGGCTGTCAAACTCTTGGCCCACAGGCCGGATGCATCACTCACTTGTTACACCCATGTCCAGTTTAGCAAAGGGGAAAAAAATCCCAATATGTCATGTATCGCCATGGTGAGGACATGAGTTTGACACCGCTGCTCTAGACACATCTCCAACTCTTGTTCTTTGGCTAGAAAAAACAACAACCAGAAACCATTTTGCTGAAGGCTAATAGCTTCTAATAGTAGGAACCACGGTGAAAAACTAGTGGAGATGTAGACTCTGGTCGTATTGTAATTGCTTCATTCTTTCATCTATTTTCTTTGAAAGGAAATCCTTCTAATACAAACTAAAAGATTACCATTTGTGCTGTGGAAACATTCCCTAATGTCCAAAGATGTTTGTATGTACATGGTTTGTATCTTAAAGTTACCAATCAATTGATTCCATGTTGAAATGTTTGAAGAAATGGAATTCAATCGTTTTTTCTTCCCAAAAAAGAGCCTCTTTTCTTAGACTTCCATATACAATATGCCACGGCATTATTAGTGAAAACTAGTATGCATCATTAACATTCTGTCAAGGCTCATTAGAAATTGGATTAGTCACTACATAATTTCAGGTTTGGCATCTTAACCTAGAACATCAATTCAGACCATTTTTTCATGACTGGGCAAAGAAACAATCTCCTCAAAGAGTCTGGTTTCATTTTCCCACCCCTACACACCCCAGAAGTTATTTTTTTTTTTCCTTGTATTTCCCTTTTCCCAAGAAAACTCCTTCTTCAAACTGGAGGTTGAAATGTATTAGTTTAAGAAAGGATTTTTCTTAAAGTCTTCTCCGTTTGTAAAGAGCACATTTTGACAGTCCATTATCGACACAAGATATTTTGTGCTTTGGAAAAGAAGTTCTAAAATACCTTTCTATTTTTTATTTTTTTTATTTTTTGGAAAGCACTAGCTCAGGGTTGAGGGGAAAATTCTGTCTTGCTTCTGGTTTAGCAGTTTACCCAATGTCACGGAGATAACAGCTGATAAGGAATGCAAACCAAAACAGATTCCCTGAAAGAAGTTTGCCTGAATGATTTTACCTTTAACAGAACCGCACAGAAGAATAGATAAAATCCAGTCCAGAGTTCCAAAATCCAGATCAGGACCATCAACCGACCCAGAGTTCAGAATTTAATGAGTAGAATCTACATGGACATCATGCAAAGAACTAGAAATCTGATGGTTGAATCCAATGAGGGATTATCATCAGAGTTGCCTTTTAATCAGACTATAATCAAGAGATTTAGTTTTTTGCTTGACAAGAAGCCTCATAAAACATTTTTAAAAATATTTTTCTTTGTTCTACTTGCCAGGTGTGGGAGCTGGGAGACTAACTATTCCAGTTCTTCAGGCGGTACTTGTATTTGATCCGTCTTATATGATTCTTGGCTTTGTATCTCTTCAGGCTAACATGTTCTGCCACATGTTTTCCCTTCCTCATCACCTCAATCACCTGAGTTTTGGCCCATGACAAACGCTGGGGTAAAGAAACTAAAAACTCTCAGTCAAGAGAGAAGATTGTGTGAGAAGGTTTATCCTAACAACGGGCAGTCCATTGTAAGTATTTTTAGAGGGAAAAGGATGTGGGAATGGTTTTTTTTTTGTTTTTTCTTTTTTGATACTGGGGAATATTCCAGTAAGAAAAATTGCAATTGGTTGTAAAATAGAAAGACTCAATCAATGTGGTCAAGGTAACAGACTTTGGCTGACATAGAAAAATATATAAAGAAGGCAAACAGATGTGTAGATCTACTTTATATTGTATATAGTATGCTGGCTTCTTTTAAAAATCACAGATTAGCAATAAATCAAGCAATAAATCAATCGATTCATTTGGATCCCCTAGTGCTATCTGTTTGCAGATGATAGATATATTGGTTTATAATGGGGAAAAAATCAAAATGTAAGTGATGGTAACTGCCAGAGCGATTGTACATGAATTATGCCATAGCTCACATCCAAGAATTTTGAAACAGAAACTTTTTGCTTGCTTTCAAAAGATTACAGCAGTTTACACAGGATCATTGGCTTCTGCTTTCTGCTATAATTTGAAGTGATGAGGTAAAAACAAAGCAAAACAAGCCAAATCCTTTATAAGACCTTTCAATCTCAGAAGAAAACAGCTGAATATTATGCCTGTTTACTCTGTCTACAACTTGAACTTGAACCATTTTGCATTTAATGGAGCATAACCAGCAGGGCTACTTCTCTGCTGCAACAAGGGAGAAACAGGGCTGCAGAGAAGTGTTAACATTTCTAGTTAATGGTTCTATTGCTTTACTTCTTTAATATCATGATACCTAAACTATACATTATGTAATGTGTAGCTGACTTACCTTTTATTTTCTCTATGGGAAACATGAAATAACCTAATCTCAATCAAGTCCATTAATGCACAAAAGGGAAACTGAGCTTGCTCCAAGGTTGCTGTATAAAATTCACTACTAATACATCCACAAAGGTTTTTTCTCCCCTTAATTTTGAATCTCATTGGATACCAGGAATATCCATAGCCACCATAAAGTTGTGATCAAAATTCTGAATATTTGATAACTTCTCCAGAATCTTTCCTTTTTGGAGAATGGTGTCAGGGTTCCAACCAACACCCTAATTAAATCATGAGCCTCAAGACAAGCTTCAAAAGAAATCCAGTTATTTATTAGGAGCTTCATGTTGGCACGGACCAAGTGGAACCAACTCTGACCTCAGCTAATGTGTGCTTTGCCTCTGACCCTGTTTCCCCCTCCCTGTCAAGATGTGTCACATTCCCCAATGAAGCAATTTCGCGGGTTGTAGAAGTTATTCCCTCTGGCCACTGTGGGTTTCTGTAGAGATGACCTTGAAGTGTCAGTTGGAATGTGCTTTGTTTTGACTGAGATGCAAGCTCATTGATGCAGCTGCGAAGTTCACTTTCCCACCCCCCTTGCCTATGGCAACTCAAGAGCAGGTCAGAGATGCTTCGCGAATTGATAACTGGATTAAAATTGTCTAGAATTGTTGGGCCCAGAAATGACCTCCTAAAGAGGGAAGGGGCACTGACTCTTATAATACTTATATTACTTCCTCCCTCAAGAAGCTGATTGACCCTCATGGGACCCATCTATACTAGGGGTTCCCAACGCCCAGTTTGTAGACCAGCACTGGGCCATGGCATGCCAGAAACTGGGCCATGTAAACAAGCGTAGCCCCATCTGTGGGATGCAGTCAGCACATTAAACCATGCCCCCTCCAATCTGTGGAAAAATCTCTCTCCCTGGAATGGGAATGGTGCCCAAAAGGTTGGGGGCCACTGGTCTACAGTACATGTCACTTTTGAGGCATCCTTACCAGCTGAAGAGGTTCAGGGATCTAATAAACAGTTTGTGTGTTACAGAGAACAAATCCTGGTGGCTATTCACAGGACAGAGGTTGTAGAAACACAATTATGCAAGTCTTCAGAAAGATGTAGAAAACATGCTTAAAAAACTAAAACTAAAAACCAGCAGGAACTCAAGTTTGTGAAAATTATAACACAATTTTTAGAACAACCTGCCACCTGTCAAGGCATGCTTTCTACCTATTCAGGAGTACCCACAAGATATGGAGAAAAAAATCAAAATGATTGTTTTGATGGTGCGATGTGCTGCATCACAAGTAAAAAAACACGGAGCTTCTATTGCATCCTTGCAACCATCCTCCTGATGTACGGTATTTGACCATACCTTGTGGAACACATTTTAATTCCATTTTAGAAGGCCATGAGATTGGGAGCCCACTTCACCTCAGTGGGAAGAATATTTCAAAATTCAACAGTATGTAAGACTATTGTGAAATTGGTGGTACAGCTCACCTTGTCTCCAAGAACTTTAAGGGGTTACATGGGTTTGTTCCTTGCAGATCAGGCTGTAAGAAAATGATTGACCAACCCTCAACTTCCATGCATGGGGTTCCTAGTCCTAGTCTACTACTTAACCATTACACCATGCTGGCTTTTTATTCTTGTGCCTATTATTTTAAATGTTGTCACAGAAATACATACAAGGAAATCTCTGGAGGTAATCTCTCATGATAGTATGAGAGTTCTTCAAGATAATCTGGATTTTTTGAAGAATGAAACGCACAGGTACAAAATAGATAGTACCTGGCTCAACATCAGTAACTGTGAAAAAGATTCAAGTGTTCTGACCAAGGCTTCCTGACACTATAATCAATCACACACTAGGTCCAAACAACTCTCTTTTTATTTCAACACTGGGAATTATGTTCATTCCCAGTCCGTAATGAGTCCCAAATAGTTTCTTGAGATAAGCACCCACCTTTATCTCCTTTGAATTGCTGCCAACAAATAAAGTACCAAATTAACTGTAAAAAACCAAATGGAGTACAAAGTCCACACAGAGCTTCAAGGTTTAATCCGAACAGAGCAAACAACTTTGCTTCCAGCAAAAGTTCCTGTCCCTTTGGTCTTTCTTTATGTCTTATGGGAGGGGCCAATCACCTCCAAGCCTTACTCCTGAGTAGCCCCTTTTGTCTTAACTGTTCTTGCCTTCTGGCAGCTCTGCACACACGTGCACTGGGAACAAGCTCCCCTAGAGAGAGAGAGATGAGAGAGCCAGCAATGGATGGAAACTAATCAAAGAGAAAACCAATCTAGAATTAAGGAGAAATTTCCTGACAGTGAGAACAATTAATCTTTGGAACAGCTTACCTACAGAAATAGTGGGTGTTCCATCACTGGAGGTTTTCCAATAGGTTGGACAGCCATTTTTCTGGAATGCTATAGGAGGTTGGGTTAGACCTCCAAGGTCCCTTCTAATTTTGTTATTCTGTATTCTGTAAAGCCCCATCATCCAACAACCTAGCTTTTGCTGTTGTTTAGACGTTTTATACTGCCTATATAATTTTTATTTTAAAAAGTTTTTTTATAAATTAGGCAAACATACCTAATATTCCTTCCTCCTCCTATTTTCCTCTATTGAACCAGCTTTCATGCCTGAGGCAGCATTAGATTTCACAGTCTGATCACTGATTCTCAGGTGATCACATTATGCATTAGATATTTTTGGACTTAATAACAGATAGATTCTGTTTAACTAACCAGACATTTTGAACTCTAGAGGCAATCAAAAGAAGACTATTCTTCTCTGCAAGCATTCTAAAAAAGAACAAGTGGAAGGCAGATTATGGGAAATTGAAATAATGCTTCTGCAATTTGAAGCAGATGTGATATTCAGCAGGTTCTGACCGGTTCTGGAGAACCGGTAGCGGAAACTTTGAGTAGTTTGGAAAACCAGCAAATTCTACCTCTAACTGGAGATTTTACAGTATCCCTGCCATACCCATAGAACTGGTAGTAAAAAAAAATTGAATCCCACCACTGATTTGAAGCCCCAGTTTTGCAAAGTCTTATTTCCATGAAGACAATATTCATCAAAGAGCGGGGGTGGGGGTGGGGATGAGGTTGGCACACACCTTTTTGCCTTGAATCAAAATATTCTTTTTTTTACATGTTGTTATGAAATGTTTTGCCTTGAAAATGAAGAAAAAGAATAAGAAGTAATGATTAAAGTTACCAAATCAAGATAAAAATGTTGAAAAAGCAAATTACTTTAATCTATCTTATATTAATGGCATTTATTACACCTCTAAATATTCTTCTGTTTTTGAAAATATCATTGCTTCCCAAAAATCCAGTCACTGATACCCATTGCCTCTTGTTCATTAAACTTCCCGTCTCTCTCTTTTTTATTTTTCAAGGTCTCAGCCACTCTATCCATTCATGACTGGCTTGGTCTTTCCTATCCTTTCAAACTATTCATTCTTTTTTTTTTTACCTGTAACTTAATCATCATTCATTTTATATGACCAAATCTTTTCAACGTTGTTTGTACTCACCCATCACCTTTGCATTAAATCTACATTCATTCACCATCTTTTCATTCGTGATTCAATCCATTTTTGCTTTATCATACTTAAGTATGGTAAATTATTCACACTGCTTTAACACATTATGTTTCTTCTGGCATACTTTGAGCAAAAGTATGTACTTACGCATGGCTATGTTCACTTCTTTCAACTAAAAATAGTGTAATAAACCACCATTCACTATTTTTCTTGCAGCATTTAAACCTCTTAAATTTCCTCTATCCTTTTTCCACTTTTTAAGACATATTATATCAAATTTGTTTACTTGTTCTAGGTTTAATACTATGCATATATATCTTGTGTTCATTTGTTCTATTTTCCTGCATATTAGTTAATTTTAAGTTTAAATTTCTTGGTTGATCATGTGATCTAACATTACTTATAAATAGTTTCTGCCAAAAATATAACATTTTTTCATTTGAAGTATACAGAACATCTTCATATACCAACTAACACACTGCTAATGTCATCGGACACATTTCTTGTACATTTAGTCACACACACATTTTTCAAAAATAGTGAAGATGTTGGTGAGGCCACATTGGAATTAGACAAAGATAAAACAACAAGGGTGTACAGAGAAACGCCCAGCTGTGGTATTTAATTTCCAGATATGAAAGGAAGGAATTGTCTTGTTTTGTTGCTGTACCAAACCAGACAGTAATAGGAGCACAGATGATAGACTCAATAATTCCTCTGTGGACGTGTATCAACAGCTCTTGGGGGAGTCTGAGCTTTCTGAGTTGACTCAGGAACAACATTCTTTGTTGTGCCTTTTTAATGATGGTTCTAATATTAGGAGTCCATTTCAAATACTGTGGAATATGGAATCTCAAAACCTGAAGGACTCTACTGCTGATACCGTGCTGTCGAATGTAGAAAGAGGTGGTAGAGTAGGAAGGATCTTCTTAAAATTCACTTTCTTAACATAAGGATTTCCAAGTTGAACTTCCATAAATAATCATAGATGAAGAAGCTCCTAGTTCATTTAGAATGCTTATCAATCCCTTCATGATGTTTCAGATTCACCAATCCTCTAATGTTTATTATATAAAAATAATGAACACTACCTTCAATTATGAATAACAAATAACAAAATAACGAATAGTGCATCAACCTTTGGGGGTCAGTATTGACTATTTTGGGGTGTCCTGATTTAGAAAGAATATAACCCAAATGTCACCCAGCCTGCTACCATGTTTCCCCAAAATAAGACCTTGTCTTATTTTTTTTTGCCACCAAAAAAGGCACCAGGTCTTATTTCGGAGGATGTCATCCACTGACTAATCTCACTTGTGCGCGTCACCCCCGGCCTCCTTTTCGCTGTCAGAGGCCTTCAGGAACTTCTTCTTCTGTGGATGGCAAGGCTTTCCTGAAGGCCTCTGCAGCCAATAACAGAGCTCCAGATCAATCCCGGGCTTTGTTATCAGCTACAGAGGCCTTCATGAAAGCCTTCCCAACCTTGCCTGTTGCAGGAGAAATGGGCCGGCAAATCAGATGTTGGGGGTGTGCGAGGCCTGGCTACAACTATCCAAAGGTAAGTAGTAAGGCAGCTCCATCCCTGCATCCCCACCCTAGCTTAATTTTTACTCGTGCACTCTGGAGTGGGTGGGATCTTAATTAGGGCTGATTTTGGGGGGTAGGCCTCACATGTAAAAATCAATATATATTGGGCTCACATGTAAAAATCAAGCTAGGACTTACTTTTAGGGTAGGTCATATTTTCAGGGAAATGATAATTAGTAGGACGCTTAGACAAAACACCTAGTTTTTTTCAACCAAGTTTCAAACCTAGAGCTTTGTTCCTATCACTTACTCTAAAGGATTGCTGAGAAAAGACAGACCATGAGTTAGGTGGTGATTAAATACAATGATGTAATTGGATCTGAGTGTCTTCAATAATCCAAGAAATCAATAGGAATACATCCTTTTCGAAAATACCATCTACTTAGTAAAGTCTCTTCTAAGGCATGATTGGACTCACTCCTCTAGGCAATTTGCATCAACCTCAAGCTGAACCCATCAGAATCCAAAATGCTTTATGTAATGAGACATCAAGTCTGGAAGATCTGAGAACAAAATTTTAAAAAATGTAATTAAATAGGAAATTCTTCAATTAACTCATTAACAAAGATATTAATATGTGCATTCCATAAAGGAAATCTGAAGTCCTTTTTATCTAAAGGCTTAAATGCACATTCTAAATCATTTCCTCACTTTGAATTGTCAAGTACGGTCCTCAATGGACTTTATATATTTTAGCAAGTATTCTTAGTTTCCAGCAAAAGGTTTTCCATTTATGAAATTGGTTCATGTCCATGGAGAAGAACAGATCTTCGGTTTGAGTGGAATAATTTAGAATTGCAGAGACAGTGAAGTAAGTGGTAAAACTGGCTATTACTAGGAAAATCTGTTTCGCACAATAAAAAGCAGCCTCCTCATTTTACAGGAGGGTGAAGAGTTTATAATTGTTGTGATGAAGGTTGGAAGTCACTTTTTAATATATTTCATTTTTAAAAAAAACTTTTCTTTTCCTTCTTTATTCTTTTTTTCCTTTACTTTTTATTATTTCTTTCCATTTCTTTAGCTTTCTCTTTGCTTTCTTTTCATCATGTTCTTCTATTTGGTCAGCATATACTCATCTAATGCAGATGTCTCTATTAAACTCCATTTGAAAAAAGAAAAAAAATGGATCAGATATCTTGTATAAATTCTTATTTAATTTATAAAACCAATAATTTGATCTAGATGTTTTCAAGGTTCAAATTTTGGTTCTTGGCAGTAGTTCTCTGGAAACTTCTGATAGTGAGAGCTAATGACAAAAAACAACGGTCTTCAAACTTGGCAGCTATAAGACTTGTGGACTTCAACTCTCAGAATTCCTGAGGTAACATGACTGGAGGAGGAATTCTGGGAGTTGAAGTCCACAAGTCTTCAAGCTGTCAAGTTTGAAGACCCCTGACATAAAGTTATCCTTGGTTCATTGTAATACTTGTATAGCAGGAAACAAGTATTACGAGTAGTATTACTACTTGTTTTCCAAGTAGCCAGTTAGCTATTTTCAGTCATAAAATAAATTGGAAGAAAGTAAGGGAAGCATGTAGTTCCACAGAGCCATAGAGAATTCAGAATGGTTTTCAGCTAAGTTGTATTACGTGGAAGGGGAATGCCCCTTTAAATGTCTTTGTGTATTGTTATTGGTTGCATTATCTGTCCATTACCAAACAAACAGGATTTTTGCCTTCAAAGTAAAATCATACATATCTACTTCTCCTTTCAGGAATGGGAGTTATTTCTGATCAGAGCCTCTCAATTTTCACTGGCTTTCTCCTTTTGCCAAAGTTTCCTGCTACATCTTGAGAAGTTTCTCAAAACTCCGAGTGGATATTTTGATAACTACAGTAATAGGAAAGCCAGCAAAACCCAGTTTCTATGTGATTTTTTTTAATGTAAACAATATCTTCTTTTGCATATACAGTAGAGTATGTAGTATTGCCACTCATCAAGAAGACTTTATAATTCTGCTGATAGCTTGACATAGATTGACTCCCAGATACAGAACTGAGCATATTTTTCCTGTGTCATGTGTAGATCTGTCTGAATGCCTGATCCAGGTATATTGTGAGGTATATGTTACAATAGAATTCATTATGGCTCCAGGGTCGAAATTTTGGGCCTGGACAATCTGGAACTGCGCCGCCTGACGTCCAATCCAAGCATAATACACAAAATTGTCTGCTACAATGTTTTACCTGCCAATGACTTATTCAGCCTCAATCACAACAATACACGAGCAAACAACCAATACAAACTCAAGGTAAACCACTCCAACCTCGATTGCAGAAAATAGGACTTCAGCAACAGAGTGGTCAACACCTGGAATGCCCTACCCAACTCCGTTGTTACAGCTTCAACCTCAAACTGTAAACCCCTCACAGCTTCAACCTTCAACCCCTCACGTTTCAACCTCAAACAGTCTACCATGGACCTCACTCTATTCTTAAGAGGTCCTTAAAGGGGGCATGCATAAATGCACCAGCGTGCCTACCATCCCTGTCTTACTGTCCCCATCTATCTGTATTTACTGCCTTTGTTCTTGTTTATGTTCATACTTATACCTGTTATCTTGTACATGTTTGACAAACAAATATCTGATAATATCCTAGTTACTGGCACCACTCTGTATATATGTTATGTGGTTATGCAATGCAGTTCTTTCTCTATACACTTGTTGGTTAATAGGCAAGAAATGAGCCACCAAATTCATGCTGCCAACATTAATATTAGTTTATGATATATGAATTCTAATATCTAAGAGCCATGGTGGCACAGTGGTTAGAATGCAGCAGGCTAACTCACTGCTCACTCCAGGAGTTCAATTCTGAGCAGCTCAGTTGACTCAGTCTTCCATCCTTCTGAGGTCGGTGAGGATCCAGATTATTAAGCGCAATATGCCAATTCTGTAAATTGCTTAGAGAGGGCTGTAAAGCACTCTGAAGTGATATATAAATCTAAGTGCTATTGCTATTGCTACTGCTATCCTCAATATTGATACAACACACACATAAGATTTTCTGCAACATTTCCCCCCAAAACTGGCATTCCACATATAATAATTGTTCACACCCGTGCAAAAAGAAACCATGTGGCAATGACTAACTTAATTTTATTTTCCATTTTTGTATCTTTGAGACGCCAATGAAATCTAAGCAGTGGCTAGCCTGAGAAACTATGTGAGGGCTGTGAGAAGTTTGAACGGAGACTTTGTTGATGCTTGAAACAAAACAACTCTTCAACACTCTTTTGTGACCAATGAAGAAAATCACCCTTGTTGTTCCATTTGGGTTCACTTCCGGGACATCTTGCAGTCCTTCTATTAGTCAGAAGAACCTTCCTTCACATGTGCAGAAGTCTCTTCTGGTGCTTCCCTTCAGTGGTGGGATTCAAAAAAATTTACTACTGGTTCTGAGGGTGTGGCTTGGTGGGTGTGGCTTGGTGAGCATGGCAGGAGAAGGTTACTGCAAAATCCCCATTCCCCCCCCCACCCCACTAACCTGTTTTCCAGCTCCTTTCTCCTGTGCAGGAGAAGACCCAGCCAATCAGCTGGGACTCAGGAAGCAGAGAATAGTTGGGAGCGGGGCCAGTCAGAGATGGTATTTGCCGGTTCTCCAAACTACTCAAAATTTCCGCTACCGATTCTCCTGAACTGGTCAGAACCTACTGAATACCACCTCTGCTTCCTTTCCGGAAGGGCCAAAGGAGGACAATGAAATGATGACCAGAACATCTTGCTTCCAGAATGTGGAGAGAATCACCTCACTTACCAAAATAAAATGCAACTCAGTTACCAAGGTCTAATATTGGTTTGGTTAATGGTAGCAGATTACGAAAAGCTGCTCTATCACTCAACGCGACTGAGATACGCGTTGTGTTTTGTATTTGCTTCTTGTTTCTCTATACAAATCCTTTCCTTTTTTCTATCCCTTCATGCTCTAAGCACTTGTCACATTTCAATTGGATTTCTTTACTCCAGTGTATATGTACCCAGAAAGTGAGAATAATCCAGAGGCAATGCATAAAGTGGATTTCACAAACTCAGCTTCTGTGAACTGAAGAAATCTTATAGTTCTGCTTTATCTAATCGTTTCTGGGATAGTTGTAACATAAGCTACATCAGGATGCGTTTGAATATATTTCTTCTCCCTGTAACAAACATCCCGATATGCTTCCTTTCACACAGCTTTACAATCGCTATATTTTCCATTCAAAATAATGGTCCAGGTTAAAATATAGCTATCTAGAAGTTTAATCCTTTTCTGAAAAGAGTTCTCAACCATAAATTACTAATATGATGTATTTTTCTTTAATTGACTCTTCTTTAATACAGGGTTTCTCAACATTAAAATAAGTAGACTTCAACTCCCAACCTACAGAAGCATGCAATATAGAAACATATAAACATTTAAAATATATATCATACAGTATATATCATAATCCATAATGGTGGTATTTTTTAAAAAAATACACTGAACACAGCCATTGCACTGTGCACTGCACAGGTCTCAATGGAAGTACATTTACATGAAGGGAAGATTGCAGTGGGGGTATAGCACTCTTCAACATCTTCAACCTCAGAGAATGTATATTTAAATATCTAATACGTTAATCAAGTTAATATGCTAATCTGTTATGTCCAATAACTGTTTTATAGATGCCCTTGAATAATAATATAATGATCCTAGTCTGTATCACTTGGGACTGTATATTTCGTATTTTAGTGTCTATAACTCAGCTTTTCAGGCCCTAAGCATGCATCTATAACATAATTCTTAAAACTCAAAAATTCTATGAATGATTGTATCATAATAAAATTGATTATATTTAACCAGACATTTTCTTTTGGAAAAAAAGAAGAGACCTTTCCATAGCGGCCTATTCAGGTCTCCTAGCCACTTTATTAGTTTATTCTAAAATTCCTCTCTTTGAATATAACAAGCAACAAGGAAGGATGAAGAGGAACACTCTGCAGAATGGTGATTGTTGTGTGATGATAAAGGGTAGCTAGGAAATGATTTGAAGGACCTTACTTTAAAGTTCCCAGATCATATAATGTTTTTGGTTTGATATGTTTTGATCATGGGGAATGTTTCCGTATCCTTTTTGGAAAACAGCATTTTTAATGGATAGGATCTTAATGTATTGTGATACACACTATACATTTTTGTTGTTTTTAATTTCTTTCTGAAACTCCTTCTTTAAAAATATTAATGAAGTTGTATCTAAGATCAATCCTTCCCCAAACGTTAAGATAGGACTAATTTTTTTTTTTAAAAAATGGAATATTCACATAATAGATGAATCCCAGCAAAATTTGCAAACAAATCTGGACACATTAGCAAAATAAAAAAGTACTGGTAACCATGAAAATTAGTTTTTTAATGAAAGGAATTCAATTTATGTTTCAATACAAAGACCAGTGTTCCTATGTCCTCTGCAAATCCTCCTTAGAAGCAGAAACCAATCTGAGGCTGAGTAACTACTATGCAAACCAAAAATGAATAACAAAGTAGGCAATTTTCTAAAGCAAATTAAAATGCAATAGCAGGAATTTCATGAATATTTGAAAAGATGCTTGCCTTTCAGAGACAAACATCTGCATATCTTTTTACCAACCATATTTTTTCAGGCGCAAGTAACGAAAAAAAAAAAAGATCGATCTGAAAGTTTAACTCCAAAATGTCTAGAAACAATTATATTTAAAAGCAGATATTTTTTTTTTTTAAAAAAGGGGGCCTTTTTTCAAGTCAGAGCATGTCTTAAGCGATAAGCTTATTTCAGAAAGCAATAGAAATATTACCAATCTAGTTTTAGAGACAATGGCTGTTTTCAGATGCCAAGCGTGAGCAGAGCCATTGAAAGCACATATTATGATTATTTGCTCAGACTGGTAGCAATGATGTGTCAAAATCTGAATCTCACAGATGAGTTTTACATATTTGGTAAACCACTGAAAAACACATTATGATAACTACTTGCTCGATCAATGTGATGCCACTACTAAGCACCTTTAACTTCAGGGCTTGGTAACGAGAATTCAAATTACATCTCTTATAAATTTGAGCGGGCAATCAAGGGAAGACAAAGGATGAGGGGAAAAAAAAGTCACTATGCCTCATATAAACCTGTATCCTGAATATTCCTTTATTTGAAGGTGTTTTCTGTTTAAAGCTGTCAGCTTTCCAGAAAATGCTGACATTATCCTGAATCTAGAATGTGGCAGTGTGGAAGCTTTTGGTGCTAATATGGCTTCCAAAGCTGACAAAAGCATTGATCTGGAGTGCTAAAGATCAAGAACTATATGAGAGAATAAGCACTTCTTTGAAATTGCTCCACATCAACAGATAAAATCCTCTGCAACAACCTGAGTAAGTATATAAGTCAGTTGCCTACCTCACTGTGTGGAAAAATATTGTATTTCTAAATAAATCTGTGGTTTTTTTTTTAAAGACAAAATACCTACCAGCGATCGATACCCATATGAGCAGAAGTTAACATCACGATTAACTAATACCAGTTACTAATACCACTCTATAAAGATTAACTAATTGAGGTACTAATACCACCCTAATAAAGTCTTAGTAAGACCACACCTAGAGTACTGTGTCCAGTTTTGTTCACCACATTATAAAAAAGATGAGACTCTAGAAAAAGTACAGAGAAGAGCAACCAGGATGATTAGGGGACTGGAGGCTAAAACATACAATAAATGGTTGCAGGAACTAGGCTTGGCTAGTCTGGTGAAGAGAAGGACCAGCGGAGACATGATAGCAGTCTTCCAATATTTGAGGGGCTGCCACAGGGAGGAAGGGGTCAAGCTATTTTCTAAAGAGCCTGTAGGCCAGAAAAGGAAGAATGGATGGAAACTGAACAAGGAGAGATTTAACCTGGAAATAAGAAGAAACTTTCTGACAGTGAGAACAATCAACCCAATGGAACAGCTTTTGCCTTCAGAAGTTGTGGGAGCATCATCACTTGAGACTTTCAAGAAGAGACTGGACTCCCATCTGTCAGAAATGGTGTAGGGTCTCCTGCTTGGGCGGGGGTTGGGCTAGATGACCTATAAGTTCCCTTCCAACTCTGATTATCTGTTATCTGTTTAACACTAGACCAACAATCAAGAAGTAAACAATCAAGGGACCACCAATGCAGACAAACAAGCTAGCAATAAAAAAAACAATCTATTCCAGGAACCACCAATACACTCCCACCAACACTGATGGGGCAAGCCACCAATAAATAAAAATAAGAGAAAACCCCACCCCTTCTAATCTGATGAGGTTACCTAGTTTGGTAATGAAATGTCTGCAAGAAAACCACTAAGCTCAGGGAGCACCAAAGACCCCCACTCTTTTCAAATGTTCTCCATGCATACAAATATGCCAATGCTAACCAATTCCTGTATATTTCACTAAAGATGTACTTCCTCTTTCAGGGCAACACACAAATAGCCACTGTAAGCCCAATAGTCTCCTTTGATTTGAGTTTCTCACCTGATGATACAGACATGACCACGTTTCCACCATTCTACTTCTGCAACAAGAAGAATTTTGCTTATCTACCACCTAATTCCAGCATTTCCCTAGTGGTCTTCCACTAGGATACAAATTAAGATTAACTTCTATAACTATGTAGTTTCTGACATTGACTCTCCAGGGGAAAAATGTGTTTGAGAAAAGAACTGTATGTTTCAAAACCAGGTATCTCTATGTCTGCGTGCGCTCATGAATACTTGGTCTGTAAGGTGTGAATTACTGCTGGGTATCTTTCCACAAATACTAATGAACCATCCACAGTGCAACCATCATAATCAAAACTTGTCTGTACTAAGGCTGTGGATCACAAGTGTCAAACTCGTGATGACACGTTGCTGTCTCTTGACGTATCATGATGTTTTTCCCTTCCCGGAGCTGGGGTGGGCATGGTCTTCAGCAGGGGTGGTATTCTACCGGTTCAGCCCAGTTTGGCCAAACCGGTAGCTCCGAGGATCATCTGTGAGCAAACTGGTTTACTCCGATGATCAGCTGCTGGGCCCTCCCACCCACCTTGGCTCTATACTGACCTTTATTTCCTGCTTTTGAAGCTCAGCTGCTTCGTGCGGCAAGTCTAACCTAATTGCAATGTTTATGTATTTTATGTCACTGCAGGGGCTTCTTTTCAAATCAGGGAGGGCAGCCTGTCAAGCCCGAATTGACATATTTTAGTTAGGCTTAGTATATATTCTTTTTCTTACTTTCTCTGTGGCAGTTATGGGGGGAACGGTTTCAGGCTAGCCACATTCCTAAGGGGGAAGGAGTAGAGATAAAGAGAGTTGTTTTGGCTAGGTGATTCTTCTTCCTGTGGGAACCGAGCTGTCCATGCTTAGGCCCCTTGAGGTGGGAGTGTGCAGGATTGCAGGAGAAGGTCAGTAGGAAACCCTCCGCGTGTGTGCGTGTACAAAGCATGCCCACAAAGCCATGCCCACAGAACCAGTGGTAAAAAATTTGAATCCCACCACTAGCTTGCAGGCTGCCAGTTCAACACCCCTGGTATAGATGATGCTATAGAAGAACATCTGAAAGTGTCTTGAAATGTTAGTGTTGTTTTTGCTACTGAAATGTTAATTTGTTAAATACAATAATTAGAAAGAAAACTAAACATTGTTGATTAAAGCAAACTTAGCGAACATTTCTGCTTGTCAGCAGGCCATTGAGGTAATTAACCAAAAATTTAATGTGTAACATTACTGTTCTGGCTGTAATGATGATGATGATGCATAAGAGGAAGCAACCAGGGGTGGGATTCAAAAAATTTAACAACCAGTTCTGTGAGCATGGCTTGGTGGTGGGTGTGGCTTGGTGGTCATGTGACTGGGTGGACATGGCTTGGCCGGTAATTTCTTCTAACAACCGGTTCTCCGAACTGCTTAGAATCTTAACCGGTTCTAGCGAATAGGTGTGAACTGGTAGAATCCCACCTCTGGAAGTAACACTTTGAATCTTCTTTTAAAGCAGTTTTTTTTAAGTAGGTTTTTTTTTTTAGCAGTTGTAGGAAACCTGTTTGAGCCAAGGACCTATCTATTACGATGAAGTCATTCATCAAATGTTCAGCAGTGAATACCCCTCTATGCATTATAAGGTTAAGAACAGAAATGCTGTAGCTTCCCAGAATATTCTCTGTCATTTTGATATGATCTGTGTGAGCCCCACAGTTCTAGGAGTCATGCTTTGCTTTGCAACATGTCAGCTCCTTATTATTATTATTTTTAGTACTGTAGTAAACAGCTGGGAAGGGAATCTGGTAGGCATCAAGGAAGATAGAGGTCACCATCTTCCCAGTAACTGCTGCAAGAGTTCTGTAAGGGACTTGCTTGTCTGCATGTTTGATTTGTCCCCGAGAATCGAGCATATCCCTTTAGATAGCTGGATTATCTATAGCTTCTGGCTCTTCCTGCCCTCAGTGGCGAGTCAAGCACCACAAGAGCTATTACGTTAAGTGTATGTATCCCAGACCTAAGAGATAAATTTCTACAACTGCCATAAGGGAAAATAGCCTATCTTAATGTCAGTGATTGAGCAAGCAGGGCCAAGTAGCATTAGATACTTTAGAGGGCATGTTAGCATCAATATTCTTCTTAAACTGTTTCACCTTTTTAAGGCTGATAAGTAACTATAGTTATCTGTTCAATGCCGTTCTTATCTAAATAATGTAGCTCAGTTCCAAAACCATGTTAAAGCACACAGAAAAATACATGCCTTGAATAAAAGTGTCATATTTTCAGTAAAGTACATGCAAAAAGTACTTTCCCTCCCTAAGCCATGCATAATAATGTACCTCTAGTTGTATTGTTTCACTCTTAAAGTCAGATTGACAGGACACATTTATGAAAACCCACATCACATCAGGCCAGAAAGAGAGAATTCAAGAATACATAGCTGGTTAACCACTGTACTTCCAAAGATAACCATAAATATGAATACAGTTACTTATTAAATCAGTAACAAAGAATTTAGCAGATGGATCTAACAAGCACAAGTCATTAGAGACATAGAGACATTAACCTTCCTTTCCACTTACTCTTTAATCCTAAGTGGTATTCATAAAGTAAGGCTGATGTAAATTGCCTTGAAATCCTAACTAACCACAACTATCCACGCTAGTGCTTAAGCTCCCTAACTAATGTGTACGTGAAGCCCAAAGAAGTCTGAAATGGCCTCCAATACATTTAATTTTGAAATATTGGTTTTTGTTCTTTTTCCTTTCCTTTTCATGATGTAATTTCAATCTTTGTTCCCAAATGCCATCACTCTGCAAAACAAATAATTCCTCAACACAGTCCAACTATTTACAAAGTCTGCATTATATTACCATTAATTTTCTCATCACTCCTTATTACCGATTCCCTCCCACTTGTGGCTGTATGAATGTAACTTTGTCACTTGTATCCTTTCAATTTACATTGACTGTTTCCTAGTATGATCTGATTGCTTATTGTACCCTATGACTATCATTAAGTATGGTACCTGATGATTCTTGACTCTTGACGAATGTATCTTATGTACACTGAGAGCATATGCACTAAGACAAATTCCTTGTGTGTCCAATCACACTTGGCTAATAAAGAATTCTATTCTATGTCATGTAAAGAAGTGCTTATGTGCATAGAAGATATTTACCAGCAGATGTTGCCTATAAGATCCATAAAATATAAAGGACAGAACATGCAAAGAACATCAATATATTTTCGCAATATATTTTTGTAGCAGCCAATGGCAAGGCATGCTGATATAATTCTACTTTTCTACAGATGTTGATTAACCTCTGTATGCATAAGACTCTTGTCAGAAACAATCTTAGCCTGCTGGATCAAAGCAACGTTCACCAAATTTATGATGTGTTTTTCCATAATCACCATTCTCAATGCTTCAGACTACTCATCAGGAAGTTTTAAAAAACAGTCTGTTGAATTTTGCTGCAGCTTGAAGACTTTTAGGCCTTTTGATATCTTTGGGTTCACATGACAAGATTATCCCAGTCAACTAGATTTCTCAGTAAATTACTTACATGGCAAAGTAGCCACAAAACATCAAATAAGCCCTTATTATATCAAAAATAATTATTATATCAAAAGCAATCATCTTGTTTGCTTTTTCAGCCCTATTTCAGTAAGTTGGGATAAAATAAAATATGTAAAGAACACAAAATACCATACTATAGGAACTTAATTAGGTCAAAGTCTTATCCTCTCATTTACTGATTTGGTGGATCATGCTGTTATTGGTGTTGGAAGTTTCTTTTAAAAATTCCTAAAGAAGCCCTAATTTTGTACAGTTATTTTATGTTCCATTCTTCATCTGCATGTTCAAATGACAAGAGTTGATCAGGGGGATGGCAGAGCATAATTCAATTTGGAAATGTTTAGAATTAAAATTGCCCTTCTCCTGCCCCAATGCTTACTACAATTTCATATTTGTTATATGCTTACTCTACCGATGCCAACATTGTCATACATACACATAACATGCATAGTACATGTATGATTATTTGTGTATACATGTTAGAAAAATTTAAAGAAACGTATTAATCTTTTAAATTCTAGATTGATCCTTGATCTTTAATTTGGAAAAGGCACCAAGTTCCATCTAAATAAATTATCCCATTCCACCCCGTTCCTTTTGTTGTTATATCTTCCAGATAATAAGCTTGAGGGCATGGATTGTATCAAATAAGAATGTTGAGTATGTCAATATAATTGTGTAATATGATGTAGTCTCTGAATTACAGATACTAGATTTTATTGAATAGCATGATTAGAATAAATCTGCTGTCATGTTTGTGGTGTATGGGACAAAATGTGACAAAAACTGACAGATCTGCTAGAAGGAAAAAATACATGCTTACAACCAAGGTTGAAAACACCTTCATTATCTTACTAAAATGTCTTACTTGTTCAAAGCCCATAATGGGCAGCAGAGGTCAATAATTATAGTCCCATCTGGTGATACTGATGGAATATGGAAGCTTGTGGCTTGAAAAAATAGAAAGGAAATAGATACTGTATAGTTCTTAAATCAAGAGAAAAAGGAATTCTATAATAGTTTTGAGTAAAGGAGGCCTAATTTTGGGGAGTGCTTTTGGTAAATAAATGACGGGAAGCAAAGTTATAGGTTTAATAATGAACTGGAAATAGCTAAAAGGGTATGTCAGAAAGTAATTCTTGTAACCATCTAAGTCAGGGGTGTCCAACCTTGGCAACTTTAAGACTTGTGGACTTCAACTCCCAGAAAAGCTGGCTGAGGAATTCTGGGAGTTGAAGTCCACAAGTCTTAAAGTTGCCAAGGTTGGCACCCCTGATCTAAGTTGTCAGGGGAGGTTATGAAAATAGGAAATCATAGTAGTGTCATGGTGATAACGGAGGATGAGTTTTTGGAAAACTGTGAAATGTTCTGAATGAATGTACTTTAGGTGAAAAAAAGATGGGCGGGAATGAAATAAGAATGTTCAGAAGGAAACAAATAACCCATTAGGAGACCCAAGAAGGTATGTGAATGTGACTGGTATCCAAAAAAGTGTCTGCTTGGTCTGAGTACATGCTATAAATGTATTCATGGAAAAGGAATAATTTGAAAAGCATGATTGATTTGTTTATGATGGCAGTTTCAGGGAATTAATGGAAGATTCAAGGGAAATGAGAGATTACAAAAGTGAGATACACTATTTTCCGGTATTGTTAAGACTGGACCTTCAGAAAAATAAGCATGGAAGAAAAGAAGCTACAGTGAATATGGAATGACACCTATAAGAGAAACCACCAGTACATTCTCCCAACAGAAGGAAAGTAGTAGTAGAAGTAGACAGAAGGAAAGAGGGTGTGGAAATTGTGAGGAACAAAATGAAGTGATTTATGAGACAGGGTGCACAGAACTTTATAGAGTTACATTTATGCAAAGTGTTAAAAAGGAAGGATGATGGAATGATGAACCAAAAGAAGGAAAAAAAGCCATGTACGTGAAACAATTAGTGATGCAAAGAGAGAAAGAAAGAGAGAGGGGGAGAGGGGGAGAGAGAGAGAGAGAGAGAGGGGAGAGAGGAGGGAGAGAGGGAGGGAGGGAGGGAGGGGGAGAGAGAGAGAGAGAGAATATTGTTAGAGAAAAAAGATAGTTTCAGGCAGTCAAAGATAGCAAAGATTCAGGTTTAAAAAAACAGAATACAATTTAGAAGGAAATAAGAACAATGTTTTCAAAGTGATTGAAAGGGGCTAAATAATAATCTTCCAGCAGAGTGAATTTATCTAAAAATAAAATGATGAAATCATTTGGAATGAAACTAGAGAACTGGAGCCAGGAGAAATTTAAAGCATTGTGCGATATAGTAATAGGTTGAAAAGTGGAGCAAAATTGAAGCAACTGCAGTACATACTAATGTGTATAAGAAAAAAATGAAAAAGAAATAAAAATATGTTGCAAGAAATCTTCGAAAACAGTAAAGCTGTAAGATGGATTATGTAATTGGAGAAATATGAGTCTGAAGTAGATGGGTGACTTCTTAAATCTATGAAAACATCTGTGCCAAAATTTAGAGGAATGCAATTACCGATTGTCAAAATAATGGATGGAGAAATCTTAAGATGTACAAATTCTGTTAGAAAGGTAATGGCACCGTGTGGTCTATTGTGAAGAATATAGATCCACTAAAATGAGAAATGGCAAGATATAAAAACATACATATTTGTTATATACTGAGTATATGAAGGGAAGCACCAGTGTAAGCTGACTTCAGGAATGAGTAACTAAGAAGTGTGTGCAGTAAAACACAAAGTGATAGTGCCAAGAATGAATGGGTCCTGAGAAAAAGTGCTCACAAAAGAGAGCGACCAGCATGAAAGAAATATATGGAGGTCATCTGTTAATACAGAGAAACCGAATGAAGGTTGAATAGCAGCAGGTCAAGAAGAAAAATGAGGAGGATATGGCTGGATGGAGTTAATGAGATCCTGAAAAAGAAAAAGGTGAAAAGTCCAAAAACAAAAGGCAGTTTTGAAACAATGTCCAAACTCAACAGAAGCAAGGACTGTTTGCAAGAATAAAAAGCTCTGGGAAGGTGTAGCAAAAGATGTTGGAAAAAAATTAGTTTTAGTTGTGTTTCCTTTCCTTTCTATTATTACATGTCCTTAATCTCTCTTTTTTTTTACAGTTTTTTGTGTTTGTTTGGTGCTTTGCAAAGGATTACTTAGCCTAAATGTTAGGAAAGACTCCAGACATGATTTTGTCAGATAAAAATGACATTTATGGGTATCCCCTGTAATGATTTAGCAGGACAAAACTCAGTGGGAAATGCCATTATAAACCCCTGTTTCATATCTAATTTGGCCAGCACTACCAACAATGTCTCCTAAAAATAAATTGCAAGCCACATTTTTTCCATCATGGAGAAACTTTAACACATTTAAAATTAGCTATTATTTTGAAAAATAAGGGATAACACCAACAGTATTAAAAACTGAAGGAAAGTCTAGTTGTCAGTTTATATATTTACTTTCGATCAATTGATTTGTTTTTTCCACAGATCTGTATTTTCAAATGCAATTTTCAACCTGTTCTCCTGAGAGAAAGCCCTGTGGAATTTACTAATTTCTCAGCAGCATAGCAGCGCATGGTTGAACTTTGTTTATCCTGGAAAAAAAAAAAAACCTCAGCAAAATCAGATTTTATTTATTCTTCATTGGGAGATCACCAGAAAATCCCACAGCTATAGACCAAAGTGGGAAGTTTTAAAAAGTTTTCTGCAAGAATGCCATGAGCAACTCCTTCCCTAACGTTATCAGAAAATAACATGGTTGCTATTCAGGAGTTAAGTTTAACTTGTGGGAAACTTTACCTTTGGATATGGATAGGACTCAGAAGTCAGCTGCTATATACACCAAGTGAGAGTTAACTTATTTAGTTCAGTGAGATTTCTGAATAAATACATCCCCATTGGAAAGGATTTGCTAAAAGTGGCCTTAGGTTTCACACATGCCTTTTAAGGACCAGATCATTTTGGTAAGTACAGTATGTCTGGCTTATTCCTGGACTCCCTTTGAAGTTGTCCCAAAGGTGTGTTTTTCAGGAGGCAACTGGACTTTGCTTTTTTTCTTTTGAAGACATTTTACTTTTCATCCAAGAAGCTTCTTCTTTATCGTTTTCCCAAAGGTGACAATCCTTTTGAAATGGAATCCTTCCATTACCCACTATACTGTCAAAGCTGAAGAAGCTGCTTTGATGACAAGCGAAACAACTTCAAAAGAAGTAAAAAACAAGAAAGTCCAGTTGCCTCCTGAAAAAGCACCTTTGGGATAACCATGACCTGGAAGACTGAGCATCTCTACAGACTTTTACCTATACAATTTGGGATGAAGACCCTTTGAATGGTGAGGGAATAGGAATGGATTTCGAGAGGAACAATGGCAAGCCACAAGAACCAGGAGCACCCCTCAGGTGACCCCGAGGACACAGATAAATCTCCAAGTGCTTCAATGACCCTCTAAAAGGATGCAAATGACCAGCTGCCTGCAAGGACTATAAATCCTTCCATTCCCCACTATCCTGTCAGAGCTGAAGAAGCTTATTGGATGAGGAGCAAAATGTCTCCAAACGAAAAAAAACAAGAGAGTCCAGTTGCCTCCTGAAAAAGCACCTTTGGGACAATCATGACCTGGATGACTGAGAATCTCTACAGACTCCCTTTGAAGTTGGATTTTAATAGGGCTGATAGGTGATTCCAGGGGTAAAGTACTTTACCCTGGAAACTGTGCAAAGAATTGCAGTCTTTGATTGTACTTACTCTGGAAGCAAGGCAGATGCACTTAACATATTCTAAATAAATAACAATGCACAAAGCAGAGAATGCCTTCATTCCACTCTTTCATGGCTATGGTTGCAATCCTAGACAGATGCATTTGATTTAAAACCCTGTTTAACTCAACACCTGTTATGTTGCAGGTACAGTAAATTGTTGTACATTACATTACTTCAATGATTTTTACATTAGCTATGCAAATGATGCTTGTGTCACCTCTATTTTTGAATGGAGCTTGCAGAATTTACTTCAATTCACCTTGTCAGATCATCAAAAGAAACTCATTTTACAATGAAGGGTTTATACAAATATTTGGGGCGAAAATAACACATCATATTTTATGTGGTGTGTATGTGGAAAAGAGAGGGGGGGTTAGCGAATAGCAAGAATCAAAATAGCAGTAAGTTATTTCAATAAGTTGAAAGGTACCATAGAGGTCTTCTAAACCAACCTCTGCTCAAACAGAAGACCCTACACCATTTCAGACAAATGGCTGTCCAATGTCTTTGAAAAACCTTCACTGATGGAGCACACACAACTTCGGAAGGCAAACTGTTCCACTCATTAATTGTTCTCACTGTCGGATTATTTCTCCTTAGTTCTATGTTAGATCTCTCATTGATAAGTTTCCATCTGTTATTTCTTGTCCTGCCCTCAGATGCTTTGGCAAATAGATCGACCTTCTCCTCTTTGTGATAGCCCCTCAAATATTGCACAACTGCTCTCAAGTCACTCTTAGTCCTTCGTTATACTAGACTGGTTCCAACAATTGTTCAATATATGTTTTAGCCTCCAGCCCCCAATTATCTTTGTTGCTCTTCTCTGCTATCTTTATAGAATTTCAACTGGGGAGGGGGAGGGGATTATGGTGACCAGAATTGGATGCAGTATTCCAAGTGTGGTCTTACCAATGCAGTATAAAGTGGTACTAACACTTCATGGGGTCTTGATACCATCTCTCTGTTCATGCAGACTAGGACTGCATAATAAAAGACTGCAAAGTAGAAGACAACAGTCAGAATTATCTTTATTTTTTAAAAAAACCATACAATTGCTTACACTTCTGCACCAACGTTTATTATGATCACTCTGCTTTTATGGCTATTTGCATACAAACATAGGTAAGATAAGGATTGTGAGTAAAGCAAACACTTTTAAAAGCACCGGATTTGACTCTGTTGCTGTACTTTTCTTTCATTACCAAGGCAATTTCTTCAGAAGTATGAGAATTGTTTCCAAGAACTCATTTGTTCTCACTATTTGTTCTCTAGCTGAACTTTTGATCCCAATTTGGGGATATCTGCCAAATTGTATGATCATACATAGGAGATTTTGAGTTACGTTTTGGTGTAGAAAGAAAGGAAACGAAATATACCTTTAAAATACTGCAAATACTTCCTACTGGGAGAAAGGAGAAGAGGTGCATGAGCATTATTGCTCGTTGTTCTTCCGCCAAATTCAGTGGAATCCAATAAATGTATTCAGGGATTAGTTAGCTAAAACATTAGTTCTACTTCAATATATTCCAAAGTAAGTCCCATTCAGTGAGATCAATAGGTCTAATTCCTAAGTAAATACAAGCTGAACCTGTAATTGTATATGGACTTTTGTGGAAGAAATTGTCAACAACTTCTATCAACTCTCTGAGAGGAGTTCAGGATTAGCCAAAATATAAAGCTTCCTGAATATGTAAATGAAGTCTCAATCAACCAGGCCGCTAAGTATCTAAAAAGTCTTCAGTTACATATTGTATTTCATTTTGGGGAGAAACCCCCTGAAGTCAGCAAAGTTAGTATATTCCAACGACTCTCTGCAGTGATGGGATTCAAAAAAATTTACTACCGGTTCTGTGGGTGTAGCTTGGTAGGTGTGGCATGGCAGGGGAAGGACACTGCAAAATCTCCATTCCCTCCCCACTCCTGGGAGAAGGATACTGCAAAATCTCAATTCCCACCCCAACCCACTAACCTGCTTTCCAGCTCCGTTGTCCTTTGCAGGGCAACAAAAGAAGACCCAGCCAACTAGCTGGGACTCGGGAGGCAGAGAATAGATGGGGGCCGGGACAATCAGAGGTGGTATTTGCTCCAAACTATTCAAAATTTCTGCTACCAGTTCTCCAGAATTGGTCAGAACTCACTGAATACCACTGATTCTCTGACTCTGTGCCTAACCAAATTTTTTCATTTTGACTGAAGAAGTTACTTGGATGAATAATGAAACATCTCCACTTTGATCCAATTGCCATGATTTAACCTCTTTAAAAAACCTCCTGAAGTAGTCTGATGTTTAGGTGGACATTTTTGAACTCAAGGTCTCAAATGGGGAAACAAGTCATTTCTACAGGAAAATTATCTTCATGTCAACATATCATTTGCCATCAATATAAATACTCACAGATTTGACATTAAGGATACAGTTCATCATTCTGTACTGTTTCACTGACTTACAAATTTAGAAGTGTTCTATTACTTGTGCTGTTGTTGTTTTGCATCTGTATCCTTTCCCCTAATTTAATTCTATTTATCTCAGCTATATCGTTTCTAAATTAAATTGTAGCCTTTATACACTTTTACAGCCATAGATTTAAATTCCCTTGGTTACTGCTTAACAAAATGATAAATGCTGAACTCTTTTAATCTGTTCTCCTACATCAATCTCTTTATCTCATATGGATTTCCTGTTTTCTAACTTTTTTTAAGTTGCCAATATATATCCAGCAATCCCTAAAATATAGAATATTTACTCTGAAGAAGAGTGGAAAGGAGAATACAAAAGCTATTTTTTTCTTTAGATGATTTAAAACTCTCCTGGTAAAAATAATCAAGCAAAGTTTTCCATTGTTATTTCTGAAAGAAACATTTCTGAAAGAAACACGTTGACAGTACAAACTACATTTGATTGCTTGGAAGTAGAACTCAGTTCAATCACTTTTAATTCCAGGGTAAGTTAGTATGACATTATAAATGACATTATTATTGGGCTGATTCAACTACACAAGTTATATCTCATCTTTTGAATTCCTATCATTCATTGTTCAGTATTTGATGATCCACACCTCAACTAGACTGCACGAGGCGACAGAATGAATTCTCTTCAGATAAGATATTTAAAAAAAAAAAAAAACTACCGACAGAACAAAACAAAATTTCTCCCCACAAATAGAAAACAACCACAATTATATTGAGATAAAAATATGTTTTACCCTACCCCTATCCTATGCTAAGTTTTTACTTTCAGAAAGGTTTTTTTTTTTTTAATGGTAGAAAAGTTTATTCCATCACATCAGAACGTTAATCTATTGTATTTAAGCTTATTTATTTTTTTACTTGGGGTGTCTGTCACAATTACAGGCAATGAAATGGTGATGCTAGGAGCTGGACCTAGGAGCATATTCTTTGGCAGATAGCTTCCACCCATTTCTTGTCTGGAGTTGTCAGATCCAAAACTAAGAATGACACATGTAGATTCTTCCAAGCTGAGTTCTTTATTGGTTCACACCGATAAGCAAAAATCTTGCCAGTCTGAGGATTCTACTATCTGTATGTACAATATACTCTATGAACTATTAGGGAGGGACTATCTTCATCCTCTTTCTCTCACACTTAACATCTGGGCTGAGTTGCCTCTTACTCCTCCGAAATTCACCCCCCCTCCATCCTGGGGAGCCAGGTCCTCACTTCATTCCATCACAGGAATGATACAGCTGATCCTTCCCCTGGGGTGGGGATCACTGCAAACTTAATTTGTGAACTAGGATTGTTTGGCATCACCCAAGCAATTCGGCTAACTTTTTCTTGAAATACATCACTGAATGTTTCTCAGAAGTCAGAATAGCTTCAAATATCATGTAACTTTTTATAGAATTCAGTGATTTAGCCCCACATTCCCAATGGGACTAGGACGAAAGAGGGGTATTGTAAGATAAGCACAGCTTGCATGTAGTCTCTCTCTCTCTCTCTCACACACACACACACACACACAAACACACACGGCATGCATATCATCCAAAAAAATGGAATGTTTACATAATAAACCCACGCAGCAAGGCCTCAAATCACTCAGGAAGTGGCTAACCTCCTAGTTACTTGCAAGTTTAGGTTCTGTGATAACAAACTGAAGAATAAAACAAAACAGAACAATAACTTCAGAAAAAGAACAACTGAACAGAGCATGTTCCAACATTATTATATGTATACATTTCAACAGCCACTGCACCCTATAATGAGATCTACACAAAAAGGATTAGAACATTTGCCAATAGTGTAATGTCTGCCTATTCTATTAGTGACTAATGTACATACAATACAGTACAAAAAAATTTGGAGGAAAGACCACTGAACTTGGAAATATATGGAATGCAGAATTCCTTACACAATGTAAGTACCAATCATGTAGTGCTTCAATGAAGAACGCATCTATAAATAATTTCCTTTTTTTTGTATTTGCCCAAGTGCAACAATTGGTTATTAGCAAAATGTTGCATTTTTACACCGTATCCATGTATTGTGTCTTCAAAAAATATTGTGGGAGGACAATCATAGTGGCAAAAAAGGTATCTTTTCCAACTAACATTTTTTTATTAAAACACATACACTTTTATGAGCTAAAGTTCACTTCATCAGATGCACAGAATGGCCAATAAATCCTGATGTAGGATTTATATTGGAGTGAGCTAGGGAAAAGGAAAGGAGAAGACAGGTTACTTATGCAGATGCAGGTTAAATGTGAGAAGATTACATGACTGAAAAGAGTCAGCTAAGTAGATTTAAATAAGATTAAATGAGCTGTCACAAATGTGCTATTCATTACTCTGTAAGTCTCATTTTTTTTTTTTTTTGAGTTAAAGAAGTGCTGACCCTACTATTATACAAATATGTCCAGATCACAAATACTTCTGTTATATATAATTTATATTATATATTTCTTCTTTATTTCATTTGATACTTAGGAGTCTATGAAACTCTGTCAACAAACCAGATTAAGATTTTAAAACAGAAACCATTACAAAACTATTAAAACTAGTTTTTACCTTCTGCAGTGTATCTATAGTACATCTCAAAAATAATGTGATCTTCCATCTTATCTCCAGATTTCCTCTAGAACAGCCATATTTTAGCAAGTCTTCCAAAACTTAAGAGTGGATCATCTGAATCTCAAGGGGCAGATTTTTTTTTCCACAGGAGGAACTATCAGTGAGAGAGCTTGAAAGGTCTTTGTGGATGACATTCCCTTAGTCGTAGGACGTTCTACAAGTCTGCTTTCCCTAATCTCACTAGACAAGTAGATTCGACAAATCGTGTTGGGGCTAGTTAGGCCCTATGCCATAAATGAACTTAAGTATTCAAATTGTTCCATGATGAAGTAACTGAGCCTTTCAAATGGTCCTGAAGGGGAGCCCCAAGTAGAAAAAGTTACAATAATCCTTATGGGAGGTGGCTTTATGTAGATATAGCAATAGCTTAGACTTATATACCGCTTTATAGTGCTTTATAGCCCTCTCTAAGTGGTTTACAGAGTCAGCATATTGCCCCTAACAATCTGGGTCCTCATTTTACCCATCTTGGAAGGATGGAAGGCTGAGTCAACCTTGAGCCTGGTGAGATTCGATCTGCCAAATTGCAGGCAGCTGACGGTGAGCAGAAGTAGCTTGCACTACTGTATTCTAACCACTGTGCCACCGAGGCTCCTTATGGATATGATGGGAGGTGGATGAGGACCAAGTCCTGAGGCTCCCTGCAGTCGAGTGTCTAAGAGCTCTGTATCTTTCTCTCCCACTAACAGGAACTAACTGGGTCATCCAATAACTGAATGATTTACCTAGCTGGGTAATGAAATATCTCCAAGTGAACAACCAACTCAGAGAGAAGCACAAACTCCACAGTAATTGGAACAAGTTGCTGAGGAAGTAGAAGCCTCTAAAACAATGCCACCCATCCCAACTGGATGCAAAAGGATACCAGTGTCAACTTACAGCAGCCAAGAGATCTACAATCAGTGGTGGGATTCAAATAATTTAATAACTGTTCTCTGCCCTAATGATTTCCTCCAACAACCAGTTCACCAAACTGCTCAGAAAGTTAACAACTGGTTCTCCCAAAGTGGTGCGAACTGGCTGAATCCCACCACTGTCTACAATAGCAGGCCCATGAAAGCCAAACTATTCCTAGCCCAGCCACAAATGTACAATGTACTGTATTTTTCATCTGATACACAGCTGTGTTCTGTCCTCAACATCCTCTTCATTCAGGGTTTTCTGCAACTGTTCCATAATTATAATTCCACAATCTATGAATATAAGATTACTGTTTTATTCTGAGAAGTAAAATGGAAGCAATGGAAATTCTATAGGATTAGTATGCATATACTGTAAGAACAAGTTGAATAATGAGGACAATATATGACTTTATAAATATTGCTGAACTACCACTCCAATTTTCAGCGATATGCAATGTATTTATTTGTGTGTATGTCACACAAATGACATCTTTAATACTTTACTTTTAATGTTGGTGGGTTTTGATCATAATATTATTTGTGATTACGGTAATGATAATAAGGGACTGGTGATAACAGTAGCAACATTTGCAAAATTAATGGCCTCTGTGGAGATGAAAATGATGCAGAAATAAATGTCTCAAAATCCAGATGTGATCTTTTCAGGTCTCGGGAATTCTGCTGCCTGCAACAAACTTCCAGAAGACACTGACCTAAATCTGGGATCTTTTGCACCCAGCTGCCCCCAAGAATGCCAGAGGCAACATTCGAAAAGCTAAAAGATGTAAACCTGTCCAATACACCAAGGAATTGCTGCAGTGGTCATGGAACTTGGAAATAATTGCCAAGAGGGATCACGACCAGTTGTGCTTTTATGACTTTTAGGTATTTAGGCAGCACAACTCCTGGAACAATGTAGATTTGAGACAGGTGCTCTTGCCTCTCATTTTTTCATAACCCATATTATCCAAAAGTTCCTAGCATTTTTCTTGAGTTTTTAATTTTCTACTTCCTTTGGAGGCTGCTTCCCTTGCTTTTGTGTTCTGAGCTTATACTGGATTTATGGCTACAGGTTTGGTCTGATGGATTTATTACAGCAATAAACCAGATAAGAAGCTGCCATTTGTAAGGCAGGACAATTGTAGAAGTAACCCTGGTAGATACATCTCTTCCATTCTGGCCTTACCCATTTTGCGATCCATGAGGTTTCCATCCTGTCCCAGCCCATTTCTGAAAACGTGGACCTTGGTGTGATTCTGAATGCTGAATATGACTCCAATAGGAAAGAGATTGCAGTCCCCAAGATATATAGCCCCCAACTCATTCTTTCTTCAGAATGTTCGAATACATCCTAAAAAGTAAAGGTAAAGATTCCCCTCACACACATGCTAGTCATTTCTGGCTCTAGGGAGCAGTGCTCATCTTCGTTACAAAGCCGAAGAGCCAGCGCTGTCTGAAGACGTCTCCGCTGGCATGACTAAATGCCGAAGGCGTACAGAACACTGTTACCTTCCCATCAAGTGGTCCCTATTTTTCTCTTGAATTTTTACATGCTTTCGAACTGCTAGGCTGACAGAAGCTGAGAGAAGTAACGAGAGCTCACTCCGCTACGCAGCACTAGGGATTCGAACCACCAAACTGCTGACCTTTCTGATTGACAAGCTCAGCATCTTAGCCACTGAGCCACCATGTCCCTCTAAATACAGTACATCCTTAATACATCCTTAATTCATATCTAAAGTTGTCATGATCCAAGAAGGACAGTGATCTTACACTCTATGCTTGGATATTGCAATCTGTGTGATATCACAATTCCTTGTATAGCATTTCAGAAGAGTAGTTAAAAAAGGCATACAAAGTTCCAGGGAAATGATATTCCCTCCCCTTTAAAAAAACAAAGAACAAATTCAGATTATCTTCTTTTTATCATCTAAGGGGAGGTTCATTTTTCCCCTCTAAAATAATTAACGGCTTCAAATGGCATATGAAGCAATAGATGATTATTTCTGAAGTACGGGACTTAAGTTCATTTTTTTTCAAGCCTAGGATAGACAGATCTATCTTAAATGCTGGGTCAATTTCCTTTTGGAAAGTCCCCTTTTATATAAAATATATAGAGTTTTATATAAAACTTTATGACACACACACACACGTACCTTATACGAGTAAGTGGCAGCGATGACTTTGGAAGATAAATATTTGATATCTACACTTGTTAAAGAAGAAGGAATATTGTGCCATTATAATTCCATTCCCCACCTCCAGTGGATATAGTTTTTATTATTATAAACCAAAGAGACTGTATTTTCAGTTAAAAATGTTCTCTTTGCCAATTCATATGACTCCAGCCTGTTTCTTATTCAGCCTAATGGCACAACTCCCATTTATTCCAAAGAAAACAAGAACTGGTCCATGGAGTGAAAAGGTCAATAGAATGCAATTACATCTGAGTCTGGAAGAGCAAAATGTAAAAATCCCAATTAAAGTCAAAGAAAGTTTGGTCACGCAGAATGGGTTATCCATTAGTCACTGAAAGTTCGAAGTGTTATTATGCTAATTAATGCTTGACTCTTCTTAGCTGGGTTATTTCATCTGAATTGGGCTCCCTCTTTGTTTTTTTGCAAAATGTCTGAAGTTCAAGCATTTATAAGGTCAAGTGTATTCCATGCACCAAGTACTGGCTTGCCACTCAGATTAAGTAATTCAAATTAAGGTTTTTTTTACTGTTCATCTTCTCCATAAAACTGTAGGTGGGTACATGTTTGCTAGTGATTATTTTACAATAAAAAAGTTTATTAGAAATAACTATAGATTATGCTGGTCATAAAGTTGTCAAAAACTCATTCCCCTTCTGTTAGAAGACCTCAAAGATATCACTAAATGAATGTGTTGTAATCCTTAATAAAATGTATTGGCAGAATGTAATCTTCACTAAATTCCTAAAATAAATTAACTGCCTGAAAAACAAAGGAGATTATCTTTCACAGCTTTTCATGGCAGACAAGAATTCTTATCTGCCTTATTGAATACTTTCCCTAGCTAAAGATTTCTGCTTGGATGTGAATGAAAATAATTGGTAAGATGACATTGTGAAGTACAATGAAATAATCCTTTCATCTTTTTAAGGACAAAGCTGGGGAAGCTGCCTCTTCATGGAAAGGCAAATGGCCAGGCCATCGATTATTGGCTTAAAACCCATGAAAGTTGGCTTTTATAGTTGGTGCCTTGCAAGTTAAAAAAAAATATGCTGCAAATGATAATATAGAAGGCTTACAATTAGATTGTGATCCTGTCAGCACTGCCATCTTCGTCATGTTTAGATAGGCTTGCTGACACCCTGCCATAATAGAAGGAAGAAGAGAAAGGAAGTTGGGGAGGCTGTGCAGGAAGGAAGATGAAGGATGTAAGATGGGTGGGAAGAGCACTGACAGGAAACAGAAGTGTGAAACCGGATTGATCCAGTCACCCAAGGATGCCTGGCCTGGGAATGAATGTGAAACCATTTTAAGATGTGCCTGATATCAAGGCGGTTCCCCAAACATTGCACCGGGATGCTATTGGATGCTGATGATCTGGTCAATGGGGAAGGGCTATGGAAGGGGAAAGCTTGTAACTTTTGCATGGGAATACACAGTTCTGGCCTCACTTTTGCTGCAACCACTAATCCTTAGTAAAAGAGTCTATCACTTCAACCAAATGGAGTCGAGGGTCTTTCTTTCCTAGGGACCAAGCTGGAGTACATCTGACAGATCCTGAATAGGGGAATAAATACTAGAAGAATCTTTGACCTTTATTTTTAAAATGAAAGTAGGAGATCCATGGGGATAGAAAACAGATTTATGTGGACTCTTTGAGAATCCAGCAGAAGCACTCAGTGGCGCAACAGAGCATGAGCTCAAGATATACAACCATATATGCTTGTATACCTATCCCATATTAAAATAACTAGACGAATGGGGTCCGAAGTATTTTTCTGTTGGCAGTGAGCAAGCAGCTGTCTCAATCAGGATTACGGAGCATCAGAGACTTTCCTTTCCCTGTACAAACTTGAAATCAAAATTATAGTTCCTGTTTTCCACCAATTATTGCCATCTTTTATTTGAATCCCATCCCATTTTCCCCACCACTATCCCCTGCTTAAGACTGATCAACTGGGAAATGGGGGCAAATGGGTGGGCTTCTGCATTCCAGGCAGAGTGGCCAAGGACTGTTTGAGATTCATGAGCTGTAGGTTGCTCATCCGTATTGTAAATATGTGCAATCAGCAAAAAGCAAGTAGGATTTTCCCCAAGTTAAACATAACAGGATGAGTTCCAAAATTTCATCTTTTCCTTTGCTTAGAGTTTAATTTTGCATTATGTCTGGTTGAAGAAACATGATGTCTGCCTGTGAAATCCTCTGGTATTACACAGTACAGTCTTGGGCTGGTCAAATCTCGTATTTTATATACATCAATTTCATATTTAACTAATTCCCAAAATACAGTTGTATATGTATACAGCTTGTCATGCCCCGGTGGAGATTGACTGAGGGAGAGGAGGAACAGCTGACAGGGAGTAGAAGTGTGGCTCCGGAGGTTGTGGAGGAGGCTGGGGAAGGGCAGAGGCCGGCTGGGCAGTCAGAGGAAGACCCAGGCCCATCCCCTCTCCATCCTAGGGCACACAGGGAGGATAGGATAAGGGAGAGACCTGGTCTACTCAGGAGGAGAGGGCCTTGATCCTCTTCATGGGCTGCAGCTGTGACAACTGAATAAGAGAACGGACATGCATATGGGCGAATGCTAGAAACAAAGCATGGAAATATCTCTGGTTTATAGTTCTATAGTTTCTAGTTTATCTCTGAGTTTGGCATCCTTCCCATCCTGATATCTATGGATGTCTTCCAGCCTTTATCTTGCCTGGTTTGTGTTGTCTTTTACTTTTTCTAATTTAAACGGCATTTCCTCCTTCTTGTAACTGCTTGTGTGGGAGTTTTTTGTCTTCAGTCAAGAATATTTGGAGCTAGGGAGCAAAGTGAAGGAATAAAAGGGGATTTACCTGTTTTCTCTGACTGTCTATTTTGTATCTAACCCTGGGTCATCACAGCACTATTACAAAGCTATATTTTCAATACTTGTTATTTACTATATACTGTGGTCCAGCTTTTCTTTTTTAACTGTTTCCAAAGAGCTATTACATTGGGACCATGCATTGTGCGAAGGAATAATATTTGAATTGCACAAAACCTGTCCACGATAATAACAGACAATAGTTTACAACTTAGTACGTTATAATGTTTGCACCACAAGGGATCGACAACCTTTTGGACCCCAGGGACCACCAAACTCATAATTTTAGATCTCAGGGACCACTAGCTGGTTCTTTGGGCATGGCCTAATTTGTGGATGTGGCTTGGTGGTCATGTGACTGGCTGGGCATGGCTTGTATGTAAATATTATAAATATTTATATAAATATTGAATTGTTTATAAAAAAGAGCAACTTTTACCCAAAAGCAGGCAAGCAGATTCAGTTGCTCACAGAATCAAAGATTCATTCAGAAATCTATCTATCTGCCATCGGCTAGCTCAGTCTCTCAAATTTGCTTGCCGTGAGTCTGCACTGAATTTGCTTGCAAGCAAACCTTCAGTCCTAAGGGAGGTTCAGCTGTGCATAGCTAGAAAGCAAGAAATCCAGCCATTTCCTGCTTTCTAGCTAATCTAAATCTTCTGGCACAGCAGAACAGATGATGGTCGGAAAAAAGAAAAATAGCAACTTAGCAGACAAGTTTGACAGGTAAGGAGTGAGTGGGCAGGGAGGGTTCCTGCGGGCCATGTGGGCTGAGCAGTCTTGTGTTTCTGTACAGCCTAGATTAATTGCTTCGGGGGGGGGGGTGCTCTGGGGTGAGATTTCTCTGCAGCCCACCAAAATTTTTTCACGGCTCACCAGTGGGCCGCTGCCCATCAGTTGGCGACCGTTGGTTTAGTCACCAAAGCAAAATGATGTTTATCATCTCCCAGATGGCATATTAAGAATAAACCCAAATAATGTCAGAATTTAACTCTCTCAAAGAGTAAATGAATTTTTTTTATTCATGTGTTTTTCTTGGTAGAAATATCAAGAGTGGTTTACCAACGCCTTCTCTCACATAGTATGAATCGATGCCTTGGCAACTTTAGTAATCATCTGCCTCCAGCATCTTCCTATATCACTGCTAACCAATATAGCTGATTGCTCATTTGCTTTAGCTGGATGACCTTTGAATTTGATGGGAATATATACTTTTAACATATAGTCCTGATGTTCTTTGCTCATCCCTAGAAGGAATACTAAAGAACTCAACGCTGGCTATTCTTTGAAAGGAGAGATACTGAAGATGAAGCTCAAATACTTTGGCCACCAAATGAAAAGGGAGGAAGACATCACTGGAAGACATCTGACGTTGGGAAAGAGGGAAGGCAAAAGGAGAAGGGAATAGCAGAGGATGAGATGGGTAGATAGTGTCATTGAATTTGGGGAAACTCCAGGAGACAGGGGAGGACAGGGGAGCCTGGTGTACTACGGTCCATGGGCCACAAAGAGTCTGACACAACTTCACAGCTGAAAATAATAAAAGAATACCAACTACTATGATGAAACTACATAGCAGGACTTGCGGGGAGAAGAAAACCACAGGGGAAAAAAGATAAAAGTTGGACTTTGAAGAAGCAGGATAGGCATTTGAAATTTGATGCTGGACAAAATTATGAATTCCATGCTCACCTAAGAAAAAAAATGGATCATTGAACAAATCATCACTTGCAGCACAAATGACCATGCTCAAATTATCCCATTTTGGGCACCTAATGCCAAAACCTAGCTCTCTGGAGCAGACTTTAATGCTAAGAAAATCAGAAGAGAAAACGAGTATGAGCAGCAGCAAAGCGGATGTATTCAGTTACAGTAGCAATAGAAGACCTGGAAAATCAGGTTAGGACAGATTGTGATGGATAAAATGTGGTCATTAAGAGTTGACAGTGATTTGATGGCACATAATAAATGGAATGCTTAATATTGTTCAACAGTTTGTACTGCACATTCTTCTGACTTAATTCAGATTTCTGAATGTTCAATCTGAACCTTAATGACTGACCTGGTCTTGTGTATACCCAAGCACAGAAATGCAGAGAATGGGAAAATCTTTTGCACTCAGGATATTAAATCAATAAGAAAAATCTCTAACTGGTGGCTTGAGAGGTTGCCATTTGTCCCCCAAACTGTGTTATGCATTCATCCCCAGCAGCTTCTTTTTACTGTCCTTTGCATGCATTCTCTGCCAAGAAACAGAGATGAGCTCCGTTCCCTGGAGTCAGACATGACTGACGGGGAAATGTTTTCCTTTTGCATGAAAAAGAAATTGGTTTTTTTGTAAGTCCCAAATAATGTTAATTTATTTTAATGGATTTTTTTTTTCAATCTGTGGTTTTGAGAGTCTCATCCTTTCCAGCTTTTTGTGACAGAAGAATGAAGGTGTTTCACTCTTGGCAGGAACCTCTTGTATATCAACAATTAATATGGCAATCAATCTTTATTAATTAATAGCCCACAGGAGAGTCATAGACCTCTTTCTATTTTGCATGCAAACAAAGGGTCAGAGAGGCTGGTCTCTCTCCCTAACACCTCCAAGCATCATTTCTTTGCCTTTGAGAATGTCTGGACATTCTGTTGCTAACAAAACGATTTTGTGGAAATGTACTCTATTTTCCAAAAGTCATTGAGTGGAGCTGGATGAGTGAAGGGAAAACACCATCCAGATTCATGAAATATAACTGCATGTTTTTATCAGAGTATGGGGCAACCTTTCAGCTTGTATTATATGGGATGCTTTTTCACACAAAACATACTATAATATATAATAGCATCTGGAAGCTCCAGTTGGTGCAAAATGCAGTGGCCCGCATAGTTTTTTGCAGACCCTGGTGTGCACATGTATCACCTCTCCTACAGGAGCTGCAATTCAAGGTTCTGGTTGTCACCTTTAAAGCCCTTCATGGCTTGGGTCCGGGTTATCTGAGGAAACATCTCTTGCCATTTACATCTACCCAACCCATTAGAGCGAGGAGGCAGGAAATGCTGCGGGTCCCACCCCTGAGGGAGATGGAACCTAGAAGAAGGGCCTTCTCTGTGGTGGCTCCGTCTCTCTGGAACATCATTCCTCCAGAGATTAGAATGGCCGCCTCATTAATACTATTCTGAAAGGCACTGAACAACTGGCTTTGCCACCGGGCCTGGGGAACCCAGAGGGGGTGGGAGTTGGTTTTTGTTTTTTTTGTTTTGCTTTTTTGTTTTCCCAAATTTTGTTCTATTGTACTTTACTAATTTATTTGATTCTTTCTGTTAGTTTGTATTGTTTTTATTTTTGTTTTAAATGTGATTTTACACGGTGTAAGCCACCTTGAGTTGCCATGGGCAAATAGGCGGCAATATAAATCAAATAAATAAATAAATAAATATTCTCTTTTCAGTGATTTATAAAGGCGGTGGAGAAAACTCCAGGAAACATTCCATGACACAGTTTTGCATGTACACAATGCACTGAGTGAACTCTAAATTTATACAGTGGTTATTTCCATAGGAACTAAGGGGGAAAAAAAGGAGGGGGATAGGATTTCCCTACCATTTCTCGCATCTAATTTACCTTTCATTATGAGCACTGCTTCAGATTTTTATTTGACTCATTCTTGAGCATGTGGGTGAAAGACATATGATTTTAGAAAAGCAGTAGGGAATCTGACAACCTAAGGTCCGGAATTCTTTTCTGTGGCTCTCTAGTCCCCCTTCCCATCATTAACGCTGAAAATATTTGGCATAGCCTTCTTTTGAGTTGCACAAACTGAATATAACTGGCAAAAAGGGACCAGAATTAAAATGAAGGGGATTGCTCCAAAGTTCAGTCTTGTTCAGACACCTAATATCACCTTATCCATTTTGAGGTACTTAAGTCTCCGCCGAAATGCGAAATTTAGCCTTTGGCCAGCAAGAAGTTGTTCACCTCTAGTTTAGGGAAAAGAGGAGCCATGGAGATTCAAGGCAAACAAGAAAAATGCGGTGAGGCTTACTGGAGATCTACAGAACTTCTCTACAGTCTTGAATCATCTCCTCTCCCCATTAAATTACAGTTCAAGGATATATAGTGCCCATGGGCCACGCTGAGTATAGTTCCAATTTCCCACCAAAGGGTTTGTATTTTTAGAATGATTTAAGACGAGAGACAATGTTGACATCTCCGAAATTCTGGTAACTAAGCCAATATCTACACAGCTTGAAGACAACCCTGGTTCCATGTTTTTTGTTTTTTGTTTTCCTAATAAAAAAATCAGCTGAATATCTTATCTGGACATTAGCAACCAACTAAGGGAAAGATGAAGTAATTTTCACCAGCCCACTCTTCTTGTTCTAAGCCTCCATTCTCACAGTCTTATGTGTGTTACATGATGCTTCTATTATTGGGCTCTAATCCAGATGCTGTATTTGGGACCCCATAATGATTCCCAAAATTTCATCTAATGGGATGGAGAACCCAATCTAAAACCTCACTATTTAAGATAGTTCTTGCAATTTAGGTGATAATGATGAAAATGCCAAGAGTTTCTAATCCTGTGACAAACATTCAGATAAGCTGAAACACAGATCTATCTTGAATCAGATTTGGGGCTGCCACAAGGGAGGATGAGAAACTGTGGCGAGGAAAGTGACTTGAGAAGGGAGGAAAGCCACAACAACATTCTTTTACCGGAGCTCAAGGTCAAGTTGCTGAAGGTTGGAGGGGAGTAACTGGACTTGGCGGGAGTTCAGAATGGAGGTGGATTGGAGAGTGTGACTCGAGGGTCTTAAGTAAGGGGGCTGGATGTGAGTTTAATATAGCAGGGGAAAATGCAGGAATTCAGATTCGGGTTTTCCCAGATGTGCCAATATGACTTCTCTAATAAATTTGTACTTTGATAGATTTTGTTTCTGAGTGCTGAATTTGGGGTGGAGAGTTTGGTTGGAATGCTGACACTCAGATTGTGGGTGCTGAAAAGAGCTCACAATAAGAATACAAAACAAAACAAAACAAAAAAGCCAAATTGGTTCAGCGTTATGCTTCAAATTTACCAGAGTGTCTCTGAACATTTCGCTTTCTTATGCTTTGTGTACTTCTTTTCTTAAGTATTTTTTTATGACAGTCTTAATCAGTGAAAAAAGCATGCGGGAAATGTTTACTCTGGAGTCCAAAATGTTTCAAATGCCAGGTCCTTTATCAAAGGAATGAAAAACTCTCAGACCCGGAGTTCAAAATAAATATACAGAAAACATTTCCCAGTAAAAAAAATCCCCATCTTCTTGGATTCTTTTTATGTTTTCTTATATTTTGTTCTGAACACATGACAGGAAACGACAACCGGATTCTCTCTAGGCAGGAAAGCAGCTGGGTTTATTGAATACATTCAGCACATCATGTGAGAGAGTATATTTTTAAAATGGACTTGGCAACATTTACATATTTGAGAAATGATAGAAGTAATACATGTGGGTAAAATAAAATGGCCAACGTTATCTTTAAAACCATGTTGCTTTTTTCACAGAGTCTACATCTCATTGCCTGGAGCAAAAAGGTCTTCAAGTGTTTTAGTCACATTACAATTTAGATGGAATTATTTGTTCTTCTTGTGGTATTGCTGTAATGTTTAATGATGCCACAGTTTGAGAAGCAGTTTCCAATGTATATGGGAGACACTATTTATTTCAGATTCCAAACAATTCTCTTACAAATGGTGGCTCAGACACTTACTGGTTACTGACTTTCCACCTGCCTTGCATTTATGTTGCTCATGGACAGAGGGCAATTCAGTATCCCAAATGGTGAGCATGCTCCATGGCATTAAACAAAATTAAACCAAATCACTAAATCTGAGACTATTAAGGCATTGGTTCCTTTGATCTTCTCCTCTTCTTTTTAATCATGGAACTTTCCACCTCCACTACCTCTCCAGGATAAGTGTAAGATCCACACCAAGAGAGGAAAAACAGCCGAATGGCTCTCAAACAATGGGACCATTCCCACCAAACAGATCAATTCTTGTACCAATAAGAAATGTCATGCCTGTATTCACCTAGAGCACTAATCTATTTGCCAGATGACTTCTGTTTCAAAGATAATCAGCTTCTCATTTTACTTGTGGTGGTCATGCCATCTTATTTTGACATCAGAAGGCCGTAACTCCATCATCTTTTTTGAACATGGCAGACAAAGTTGAATTTTGACTTAGTTGAATACAGAACTTAGACAGTTCTATAACTTTCTAAGAAAAGTTATGGAAGACCATTTCTCATGTTATACACTACATTGTTGATCCTGTACATTCTGAATTAATGTATTTTACCTTGAGCTCAATTTCATGGCATCCCCCCGTTTGTTTTTTTTCTTTAACCTTGAAGGAATATTAACTTACTGTGTAATACTGATGTTTGTAGTTTTTATTGGGAAGGTTAGAGGATTTAAAAGTGCCCTTCAAAAAGAATGCAAGGCAAACAAATCATGACTTCTAATATAATATTAAGGTACTGGTTGGATATTACTGACATGAACAAATCCATGGACACTGGAATGAGAAATGGACTTGTTCTTTCATATGAATCTGCAGGGAAACAGATTGAGTGTATTAATGTTGGCACATTTATTACTCCTTGCCAGTCAGATTGGGAAAAGAGATATGCTTTTTAAAAAGTTAATTGCTGAAATTAATACCCACTAATCTCTGAGGTAGCCAAGGAAAACAGATTCCTTAAAAGCAAGAAACTAAATCTGGGATGAGAAGAATCTACAGTCACATTTCAGTTCATAATAAATAAAGAAATTAATTGCAGAAAAAGGTATTCTTTGAATTCAGAACTATGAGAATAGTTCAGAATTCAAAGCAATCTTTATTTCCTTTGCAGAACCAGGGGAAGGCTTTCTCTGCAGTTGCTCCTGCCATCTGAAACATCTTACCATTTACTACTGGGAGTGGTAGGGGAAGGGTACTGTAATATCTCCAGTCAGAGAATGGACCCTGAGGTCTTGGGGTCTGTGGAAATCTCGTTGCGGAGGTAAGGAAGCCCTAGACTGAGAAGGGAGAAGGGCCTGAACCCTTTGCAGAGGCCGAAGAATCTGTTGAAAGCCTTCAGCCAATCACTGCCTAATGGCTAAGGAAACAACAACTTGGATCTCCCTGGGCCTGTTATCAAAGGTAGTGGAGGGCCGAAGGCCAGATGCAGTGGGCGTGAAGGTGGCTTCCGGCCTGATCTGGGAGACCTGAACTCTGGAGGGAAGAGAGGGGCATAGGGCCCAGAAGTTTGCTGGAAATATGGCCCAGACCTGCTGAAATCCTGAGGTTGTTCCTCAAATGCCTTAGGGGACCAGATGGGGTGGTGGTGCAAAGGCTCCATGAACAACTTCCCCTCCCCTGGGGAGAGGGGGGCTTCTGTGGAAACCCTGATGTTCAGCAGGGAGGGACACCTGTTGCAGTTGCCCTCTCATTGTTGAATAGTCTTGTTAAATTGTCTCTCTAGAGCTGCATGTCTGCGTTTCTCTGCCTTCAACTCAGCCTGAGTTGTCTTCTTAGGGGCTAGAGCCTTAGCTCTGAGTTTTGCAGCCACTTCCCTCTGAGCAGTACGTTGTCTACATCTTTTTTTTTTTTAGTGGGTTGGAGGGTCTGTTCCATTGGGGGGGGGAAACGCTGCATGAGCATTGTCCTGATCCATTTTAAATAAGCAAGGCTCAAGAGTTGAAAGAATGGCTCTCAAAAGTGCTTAAGGATGGAAGAGGGTGGAATTGAGTCTTTGGAGCCCTGAAAATGGCCGCCAGGACACTTAAAATGGCCGCTCACCTCGTGTCTGAAGAGACTGCACTCAAAGATGGCTGCTGCTCGTTGATGGCTCCAAGAAGTGAATTTTGCTCCTTAGGCTATTGCAAGCCCCGAGCGATCAGATCAGGCAGAGAAGGAAGAGTTGCCTCCCACGCGATCAGCTGGCTGGCTCTGTTATCAGTTTGTCCATCAGTTTTATGATCGGACAAACTGCGGCTATGGGGAAGGTCTCAGACGCTTCCCTGCTTGCCTAGCAGTGCTTGGGAAATTGTTTATCCCAACATTGCAGGAGAACGGGCCCCGCTCTCCTGAAGTTGCAGCTGCCCAGATCCCCGGGAGCTGATTGAAGCAAGGGTAGCTCCTGTAGAAAATCACTGAATAAAGCTAACACTTTCAGAGACACAGTTTGTGACTTAAAGAAGCTGAGTCAAAGCTGGGGATTCTCCCGGGGCTGGCTTTTTATATATACAAGTACAGACCCAGCTTAATGACATCATAAGAAGAAGTCTACCATCCTGGGCTCTCGCTGCAGCATGGATGAGAATTAACCGCCTCTGCCTTCTTACTGACACACCTGCTACATCTGAGCTGCACATTCCCCCCACCCCCTGCCGATTCATTCCAAGTTCAAAAATACCTCCTACATTTTCAAATCAAGCAGCAGCAATGTGAGGAGCAATCATCATATAATCAGTATTCATCAGCAGCGAAAGTCCAAGAGCTTATCCTGGGACCAATTGACATCTCCTGATGAAAAGTTCATTGCCATCACAGCAGGATAATGAAAAAGCCATATTGGTGGATTGGTCTTATTGATAATAGCATCTCCCCAGAATATGGAGCACTGAAACAATTACAAACTGCCCGACAGACCGAACATATAGGCTGCTAAATTAGAAAACAAAGCTCCGTTTTATAATAATAATAATAATAATAATAATAATAATAATAATAATAATAATAATAATAATAATAATAATAATAATAATAATAATGGCACATTTAAACAAGCAACTAAGAAAATAGCAGCTGCTCTTTGAAAAATGCCACTGATATGAGCGTATATAATCAAATCAAACTTTATTACAGTCTAAGATCACCCTAAGCAGTGTAGTCTACAAAAATAACAGTAGAATAAAATTATATATTAAAAACTATAAACAGAAATCTAATGTCTTTTTAAAAAGTGCTTAAAGGGAGTGGTAAAAGCAATGAATAGGCATAGGGGAATATAGCAAACTAAATCTACATAATACAGAGCATTCTATAATGACAGGCTAGATGCTCATTAAAACTAGTTTGTGGCACTGCTCATCTTCTGACATACTTTAAGTGCTACTGTGCAAAACCTGGCAACAGGGTATGCTATAGCAGACCAATGTCTGAGAATAGCAGGATTGGTATCTAGAACCAGCAGGGAAGTGTTGAATTGAATTGAACTCTGGGTATTCGTGTAATAATGGTGAGCTGAGGCTAGAACGAATGTGTCCATATTTCTCACTGGGGAAATACATGTTTTGTGGTTTCTACATGGCCAGAGGCATAGGAGATTATCTCTCTGGGTAAGAGATCTTTCTGTATCAGCCTTTAAGGGCAGCTGAATCTTTCCTTTATGGCAGTGATGGCTAACCTTTCCGTCCTCATGTGCCATAAGTGTGCACGCACACATGTGCCAGCACCCATAAGGCAATGCACGTGGGGGGGGCACTCTTCCTGTGCATCCATGCACACACACCGTTTGTGGGCTGAGTCAACCTTGAGCCTGTTGTGACTCGAACTGCCCAATTGCTGGCAGCCGGCAGTCAGCAGAAGTTGCCTGCAGTACTGAATTCTAACCACTGTGCCACCACAAATGGAAAATGATCGTGTGAAACCCACACCCCCACGCCAGGACATTGCAACTGTCATAAAGGCAAACCAGTTGCCCAGTGTCCAAATGTTGATTATGAGACCATGGGAATGCTGCAATGGATGTAAACATGAAAAACAGTCGTAAGTCCTTTTTTTTCAGTGCCGTTGTAACTTTGAATAGTCACTAAAGAGATTGTTGTAAGTCGAGGATTACCTATACCTGGCTGTTTAATTTAATACCTTAAGACTCTTTTAAAACACCTTAAGATAGTATATGGGACTTCCCTGTTAATAATGCTGTTGTTCTTGGATTGCCATCTTGGGACTAATCTATATATATAAAAGCAAAAAAGCACTCATGCATCATCACAAAATCTCCAAAACTGTAGAGCCTACAAACTTGAAATTTGGCACATATGTTCCTCTTGGCTTCTAGGTGCTCACTAAGAAAGGATTTTTTGAAATGACCATCAAAGCATTAGTATTTCCTATATTATTATTAACACGCTCAGATGCTAAGAAGTTCTACTCCCCCTCCCCACCTGAAAAGAAATATCTTCCAACTGCAGTTCAGCTAAGTCACACCCAGGTTCCTTGCTGTCTCCTTCTTGCTCACACAGCAAATACTGTTTCAGTTTCCAAACAGCCCTGAACTCTCTCACACACAGACAGGACACTAGCCAGATGAATACCAATGGATGCTGGTAGGCAGAGGCACAATTTTTCTCCTTTATTTTCCTCCCCCAAAACTTGCCCATCACATAGTTATGTAGCAAAGCATGGGTACCCTGCTAGTTTGTAGTTATTTTTGTACTTAGCAAATGTTTTGTAGTGTTTTTTTAAGGTTACTTTAATCGCTGTGATCCACCCAGAGTTGACTGGAGTTCAGCGGCATCCAAACTTAAATCAGCCAATCAGCCAGTCAGTCTGTCAGCCAGGCCAAGAATGAAGGTTGGGTTAAAATCATTTCAGCAGATTGATCACAAGCATTTCTGCTTTCAAGCTTGGCCTCGCTGTGACCCATCTGCCAAGAACTATATTCTGATACCATAAGCATGTGCTCAGGCCTGAAATACTGATCATAATGAACACGGTTCCTTTCCCCTCTGGGATAAATAAATAAATCAAAACTAATATAGTGCGTGCAGACTTTTGGCATGTAACTGCTCTGTGTGATGGTAGCAGCCTATAGCTAAATGTGATATTCAGAGCAGACGTCTAACTTTAGCACAAGATGTCTTGTTTGCATGTGAAATAAGAATGTAGGACTTTAAATAGAACCCACAAAATGCTTATTTATTCCCTACCTTGCTGTGCTCCATAGAGTTTAAGAAATTTTTCCCTGGTATTCTGAAACACAAATTCTGCTATGGGGAAAATGTTTTATATCTGAGCAGCATAATGAGAAAAGGTGGGGAAAGGGACAGATTTCATTGCCTTCTCCAGCATGTGTTGAAACTATACATTATTTGTCCAGCTGCTTTTTTTTTGCTTGTTTATTCATTTAAAATTGGCTAGATGTATATTCTGCCCCCAAAAGTGTTCTCTCAAAAGTTACCACCATCTGGATTTTGTTTTGGAAACAAAATTCATAGATGAGAACGTGGGGCCATATTGGCTGGTATTCTGTTTCAAGGAGTCAAAACAGCCAGATGCCTCTGAGAAATTCACATACAAATCATGTGGCAGGTTTTAGCCAGGAAAGCTTTAGACAACCTCCAGATATACTAACCATTAGCTTCTATAAGTTGGCTGTTAGAAGCAGAGCTGATTTGAAATTGCTCAGAGGGAAGTTCTTTCTCAGAAAAGTTTTCCGATAATCTTGAGTCGGAACATCCAGGGAAGAAATGGCAAACTGGAGATAACAAAGCAGAACAAAATATTCAGCCAGTTTGGACCGGTTCTGGCGTACCGGTAGTGGAAATTTTAAGCAGTTCGGAGCACTGGCAAATACCATCTCTGGCTGGCCCTGCCCACCTGCCCTTGCTGTTACCTCTCCTATATTCCCTTGGTTTTTTAGCTCAGCTGATTTGTGTGAGAGAATGGGTTGCCGTGCCTCAGCTGAGCTAAAAAACATTTCAGCTCACTCAGCAGCATGCAGACAGAGATCGGTCTTTGAGCCTTGCGCATGGGCACGTAGAACCAGTGAGGAAAAAAAATGGAAACCCACCACTGCAGCAAAGCAAATAAAAGCATCGCAGTGAAGAGCTGGTGAGAAGACCGACTTTTTATAATTCCTCTCTAGACAACAAGACGACTTGAGAAGAAAAACAGTGATCTCCAGCATGTTTGGAACTATGGGAGATGAGGGGATGTGAGCTTCACTAAAACCTTCATGTACTTTCTCTTCTAATCAGTTTTGGAAATTGTTTGTTAATTGCTTTTTAGCTACTAGGAACCTTTGGGTTAATATGTTTAATAGCACTAGTTGAGTTTCTTTGATTTCTTAGCAAAATCGGTATTAAATACAAGTTTAAAGGCTAAAAACAAATCTTTTCTTGAATAAGCAAAAAAAAAAAAAAGTTTTCATAATGTTGATTTTAGAGAGTTACAAGTAAACTAAAGGTCCAGATGTATTTGAAGTAAGATTCTGAAATTAATTACAAGAATTCTTCTCTTGGGAAAATGCTGTTGAGTTCTTTAAAAAAAAACATAATAGGATGAAACTTTGAAGTTTGGACCCATGTCAAGCACAAGCAACCAGATCCACACATGTAGAGTTCAAGCTAACTACTTTACTATATTCTGTCTATTATACTAGAATCTCCAAAGACTGCTTGCCTTTTGCTAAGAACAGATAGATAAAGTTCTATGAAGCTTACGTGGGGGAGTCAATTCTGGATGTAAAAGAATTCAAGGCTAATTCCTTGCTTGAGATTTCCTGCCTGGTTTCCTAACAACATTAGAGGGAACTAGAAGGAACTGATGAATTACAATTGTGGGAGAAAAACATTTAAAATTGACTTGCTAATACAGAATGGAGCAAAATGCTTTTAACAATGGATGTGTTAGAAGAAACAACAGACACAGAGTACTGGTGAAGTTTTCAATAATCTCTTCACCATTTTATCTTCCTGCATATGCAACTGTCTAGCCATCCAGCCATTAGCATGCTGCTTACACTAGTGAAGAATGAACAATGGTAGCCAGGCTGCCCACACAAATGACTTCACATGAAGAGCAGAGAAAGCGGGGGAAAGTTGTATTGCTACCATTGTATTTAGTGATGTCTTCCTAATCCAGGAGAAATTTGCTATTTTTTCCTCAAATTCACCATTCACAAATAAAATGGCATGTTCTTATCAATAAAGGTAAAGGACTCATTTCAAAGGTATCTAATTAATTAAATCACTCAAATAGGTAATTCAATTTAACGTTTCATTAAAATGACAATTCTATCAAGATTTGTTCAAACTGAATCTTCAAATGAAAGTTCTGCAAAGCCTTTATAATACAATAGTCTGAACAACATATGTTCCCTTTCATTTCATCATTCTTCTAAATGCACCTAAATGCCAGCTTGCTATAAATGGAAAAATATCAACATTTGCTGTTTTATTATTTCCACATCAGAGTTTAAAAGGGTTTTTTTTGTGGTAGTGCATAATATGTGTATTATGGGGGCAATTGCAGATTATTCTTCTTTGTTAGTTTCTAGAAACACAGTTTATGAGATTAACTGTATGAGGAGCATTTTGATTTTATCATGTTAATATGCAGAAATTCATTTAGTATATATAATCAAGATTCGATTTGAGAATGACCTACAACACTGATATTTTAAATGTTAGGGCTGTTCCGTGTTGCTAAGTGGAGGATGTAACCTACTATTTCTATTGTTGAGCCTACGCTGTAATCCTCATGAAAGTATGCCGTGTTACTTCTTATATAAATGGTTCAGTGACAGGTTGCATTGCACAGGCATATAGAAGAGCATCCTGGGATGAGATGTTTTCAGAGTGGCATTACCAATACCATTAGAAGTTATAGAACTATAACCAGCCCTGTAATACAGCTGCCTTGGAAACTGTTCAAAAACGGCAGTTAAAACGGAGATCTTTCTGTCTTGTTAATTGGTCTGGACATTAGGTTTAGTTGTTGCTCATGTTATGAGAGCCATTTTGATGCAGTAGTTTAAGGCATTGGGATAGAAACTGGGAGATTGTGTGTTCTACTTCTACCTGGGGCACAAAGTCAACTGTGTGACCTTGGGCCAGTCATACTCTTTTACCCAAGGAATGAAGCAATGGCAAACTACTTCTGAAACCTTGTCAAGGAAATTGGATATAGTTATCCAAGAGGCCATCAGGAGTAAAGACTGGTTCAAAGGCACACACACACACACACACACACACACACACACACACACACACAAATGCTATGACAAGTGTCTAGGGCCAGTTCTGAATGATTTTTGCTTAGGATTAGAATTTTTTGAAGGATTGTCAACAGCATACAAACATCTAAAACATTCACAAGTGTTTATGAAAGAGATTTACAACTCCACCTGTGGTCTAAAACATAGCTACCCAAAGTAGCAATTGCCTATAACTACTCTATGTCTATAATACAATGTTTAATGAGATTCTCCTCATTGAGGTTCATTACAACTAAAATTTTATTGGTATTTTTAATGTTTCAGGTTTCAATTTAATCTTTCTTCTTTATGTTAATTGTTACAATGCTACCTCTTTTGTGTTTTATTTAGAAAGCAGCACCAAGGTGATCTTAATCAACCTTAGAAAATCTAAATAGAGTTGGATTATTAAAAATGGTGACTACCAGAAAAGGTCTGGGCTATAAAATAGACCAAGGTTGAAAAGTCCAGGAAGAGGGCAATGACAATCTGTTTAAACATGGAAAAATGTTTCACTTTTTTTTCTTGCAATGATTTATCAAATCAGACTCAAAATGAAGTTTTGAATTAACCATTTTTTTTCTTTTCTCTTTTTTCTGTTCTTTTCCCTTTTTCCCCCCTCTAGGAGAATATAATTTGATGTGTGAAATCCAATTCCAATTCCTTGGAGGACCATATTGGAGACAATGTTAGAACACCCAGAGCACAACCATTGTGTGTCATGTTTCTATTTCCACATGTTCCAAAGAATTGTCTCAATATTGGCTCGAAGTCAACCCAAAGTATTGGTTGTCTCCTCTTGTTACTCTGCCAAATAAATAGGGAGAGACATATAGAAATGACTGCTAAAATCTTTCAGCTGGGAATTGTAGATGCATATTGACGATTAGATTAAGTTGTACACTCAAGGTCTGTATCTTTTCATATTTTATGGAAGTCTTTTAGAACAAAATTGTATAAATGAAAGATGAGAAGTAATTTCAATCTAAACACTTGTCACAGACTTGCCATGCCTGAGTAGGAGTTCAGCAATAAATTGGAATCCATTCAGCAATCAATCATCTGGCAACTTGTGCTATAAAATGAGTAGTTTTCAGCAGAGTGAATTCACTTCTAGCAGAGAAAAGAGTTTCAGATTTCTGTTTGGGGGAAGGAAAAAATGGAGTGATATCAAGGTTGATAAGACTGTATAATGGAGATTGCAAGTCTATAATGATTCAACTAGACTTTGTTTTTGATGTGGCTCTACAGTAAATGGAAGACATTAATATTTAAGAGGAAAATGCATCATTGGTGAATCAGAATATACTCAGTCATTCCAGGAGGACTGAGTGTCTGATGTTATACTGGAAGCTAGCCAGAAATGTTTCCTAGTATTACTGTAAATAATTGTAAGTCTTAATACACTGTATTGTATTGGTTTGATACAACAGTATTTGTACAGTATTAATTACAATTACTGACATTCTATTGTTTAGATAATTTATATTAGAAATAAAAGAAAAATAAATATTCTATCAGTAATATTACAAAGAACTATTTGACTTTTCATATGAAACTGAGTATAACATTAGAAGAAACTGCTGCAAATTACATCAAAGTATTTAGTGTACAACACATTTGCAGATTAATAAAAGTAAAAGTAATTGTAAAAATCAATTTAGCAAGATTTCAAATACTCCAACATTCTCCAAGTTTAAGTTCTCAATCAGATATCGTTGAAATTGTATGTTACTTCAACTGCCATGCAAAATTTATTCTCGCTATTGTAAGGCTATATCTCATTACATTATGATTTTTCTAATTATTTTTTCTGAGGTTATACCAGGTTAAGAAAAGTTGTGGTTTCAATTTAAATTTAAATTTCATTTTTCTGCACTTTACTATAGAGTATACACCTTTCTAATATTTTGGTTTTTTCTTACATGTCCAATACAAATTTTCCTCTTGCTTGATGGGATTTGCAACAATTATTACTGTATGATTTGTCTGTTATATTATTGAGTTGTGTCCCTTCTTTAGAATATGTTGTACCAGTCTTCCTTTAAGTTATAACTTGTTGTATAATGGTCCATAATTCTTCCCACTGTTATGTTGTAACTGTTTCTTTAAAATCTCGTAACCATTTTACCACAGCATTTTTTCTTTGTGCTTTTTCTGTATCATATCTAAAAGTTTATATATGTGTCATAACACATTGTTGTTTTTACAGGAGAATTTCTTTTTCTTAATATTCTTTCTTCCTTCTTGAGATCTGATTTTATCCTTCCAGCAATTTGTAAGTACATCAACCATGGTATCTTCTAGCTACCATTTGCACTTCTTGCTGTGTTTTTAATATATGAGAAATAAAAGAAGGCTGAGTGAATCACATCTGCATATGTAATTACGTTTTTCTTGCTCTAATTGTCCCCAACATGAAAAGCATTTGAGAGGGAAGCTAGAGGTGAAATTGTTGGACTTATTATTCCTTTTGTAGATTTCTATGCTTTTATCAAACTTTTTTAATAATGTGTCCCTTTAGGTTTTGCTCCTCCTTTGTATCTCTATACTGTAGATATCTATGAAAGTGCATTGGCTAAACTGGTTTCTTCCAAAACTGCTGTTCATCTATTCAAGGATTTTAGACATTCTGTTATCCATGACAGTGGCTTGGCTTTGTGATTCAGTTTGAAATGCAGAAGACATTGTCTTCTCTCTGAAATCTTATGGGACTTTTTTTGTTTGCACCTTTTCCCACTCCATATAAATTTACCAAAAATTTCTTGCCATTTTTGTAAAGATTTCTCTGAAATTCTGATTGATGCCATTTGAAATAGATTGATCTTGGGTAGCACATTCATTCTGATGATTGCAATTGATAGCAACAGCACTTAGACATATATCTCTTTACAGGCCTCTCTAAGCAGTTTGCAGAGTCAGCATATTACCCCCAACAATTTGGGTCCTCATTTTATTCACCTTGGAAGGATGGATGGCTGAGTCAACCTTTAGCCTGGTGAGATATGAACTGCCAAATTGCAGGCAGCAGAAGTAGCCTGCAGTACTGCACTCTAACTACTGTGCCACCAAAGCTCGGATCCTAACCAAGATAGTTTTAGATAGATTTTTCAAGATCTTTTTTATTGCCTTGCTGTAGTTTAACATATTTAGTTATATTGACTGTTTTCTGTGCAAACCAAGGTATTTCACTGAGTTGGCTATCTGAAAGCCAAATTAATTTCTCACTATATTAAAAATCTTGCTATTATTCTTTGGTTTTTGAATGATTTTATATCCAGAGTATTCTCCAAAATTACCTGTCATCAAATATGGGTAGCCAGATGTTATTCTACTGGGATTTGACACTGCCATCAGATGTTAGATGATCATATTCAGGATCTGGATAGCTTTTGTAACCCTCATTTAGTGACTTCCTTGTTTACAACCATGTGCAGTTACAGTGATGATAAAAAAGGAAGTCTATGACCAATCTTCACATTTACAATCTTTACAGGTCTATAAAAAAAGGAAAGTTGATAAGGAAAGATCATAAGCATAGTTGCTGTTTCACTTAGCAACCATTTCACTTAACAACCAAGTAGCTGCTCCCAATTGTGGTTGTTAAATGAGGACTATGGATATCTAAAGTGAAAAGAATTGTGAGTTTTATTTCTGAAAGAAACTTTGCACCCCATAAAATAACTTCTGGTTATCTATATCTGATGATTTCCTATAAGGATAAATCCAATATGTGGTATTTCTTGGTGCCCAATACCTCTCAAACTTTTGAAAAGATTTATTTTACCACAGGGGTAGGATTCAAAAATTTTAACAACTGGTTCTGTAGGCGTGGCTTATGTGGTGGGCGTGGCTTGATGGTCATGTGACTGGGTGGAGGTGGATTGGTGGTCATGTTATTGGCTGGGTGTGGCCAACTCAATATCACTCAAATGGAGGCACGGATCTCCTCGCCTGGCCTCTTATGACTGTGGGGATGCTGCAATAGTTGTAAGTGTGAAAAATGGTCATAAGTCACTTTTTTTCAGTGCCAGTGTAACTTTGAATGGTCACTCCACACAAGCAAAGTACCAGCAAAGCGGGGGGGGGGGGGACTCCAGAGACATTCCTGGGACAGGAAGTCTAGTCCTGCCAAGAATGTAATAAGGGTTAATGGAGAGGCAGTTTCTGTAAGCAACACCAGAATGTTTCCTTCCTGCTTTCCTTACAGGATTAGGCCAGTAATTTCTTCTAACAATCGGTTCTCAGAACTGCTTAGAATGTTAACAACTGGTTCTAGCGACTAGGTATGAACTGGTAGAATCCCACCCCTGCTTTACCACCCATTGGAACAGGTTTCCAAAAATATTTATTATAATCATACTGAAAAGGTACAATACTTTCAGAATAGCAATACCATATTAAACATGGATTTTGTTTCTCCCACTTTATATTTACATTTCAATTAGTGTTTTCATGGGCAATTAGAGAAAATTGTTTTATTGCATCTCCAAGTAATTAGTGTCAGATAACAGAATTTAATTATTTGATCATCTCTATAGACTCAAACTGCGCTTTGGACCAAATATTTGTGCGCTGCATTTGATTTCTATAATATTTGACACAGCACTGGCTATAAAGTAGAGCCATAGCCATAGCAGAACTTGGTGGCATACGTTATTTTGTAAAACTACAGCTGTTTCCTTATGAATTATTGTGTAAAAGGACAAAGAGAATCAAACTTCTGGATCACACCTCCAACCTCATGTAGCTACATTCTGTCCATGGGTTACCATACATCTGGCAAAAGGAGGGAATGTCCTCCTGTTTGTCCTCATGTCTTCCATCTGGCAGGAATAGTTTTAAAATCAAATACTGACAGGATTTTTGAATGTTTTGAGTTCGTTTGGACTGCCTTCACAACAGTAGTTGTTCAAATTTTTGTGTGTCGTGACTTTGTCAATTGTCTTCTTCTTCTTCTTCCTCTTTCATCCACTGAGTCAGCAGCCTAGATTGATAGTATTTGTTTTCTGAGTTCAGGAAGTAGCCTCAAACCAGCTTCAAATCTATGATCCTTTCAAATCTACAGTATGACCCTTATGATCCCCTAGGTCACAGCACCCATCCTAAGTTCCTATGGTGAAATTTGAAACATCCATCAGTCTTTCATCAAATAATGAATATGATAGCAGTGTTCTAATATCTGAGGGGCTGTCACAAAGAAGAGGGTGTCGCCCTATTTTCCAAAGCACCAGAAGGCGAGGCAAGAAACAATGGAGACAAATTAATCAAGGGGAGATGCAACCTAGAGCTAAGGAGAAATTTCCTAATGGTGAGAACAATTAACCAGTGGAATGGCTTGACATCCAAAGTTATGGGTACCCTATCACTGGAGGCTTTTAAGAAGAGACTGGACGGCCACTTATCTGAAATGATATAGGATTTCCTGCTCAAGCAAGGAGTTGGACTAGAAGACCTCCAAGATCCCTTCCAACTCTAGTTTATATTATTTTATGTTCAGTTCTATATCACTGCTGTAACAAATAAAACGTGTCGGAAAAATATTTCAGTTGAAAACCAGTGTTTCTGATGCTGGAAAACATAATTTTAAATACATAACACCCAGATCTGCATTTTTTTTTTTGCAGTTTTTCACAATAATTTTGTCAGGAATGCCAAGAAACATAAATCCCCACTTGTTCTCCTATCTATGTCATCCTTTTTCTGTTCAGATAACTGGTAACCCAATACTATACAGCACTCTGAGATAGGAGACCTTAATGTGTAGATTTTGATATACGAAAGATTCTTTGAGCCCTACAAGTTCAAAGTGAAGAAGTACTCATAAAGATTGTCTTGCCTTAGATACACACGAAAACCAACAATGGCACAGAAGGCATTACGCAATTACTTCTGAAAACTTGCTAAAAGAAAAGGGGTTTCATGATTTTCCCAAATTCTGGGAAAATGGGAAGCAAATGTATCTCTTTGAGAATTGCATTAAGGCTTAGCATTGTCAAGCTTCCAAGTAATATGAATAATGAATAATCCGAGATGACTATATTCCATCAAAGCCTCTTATTAGGAACATGTCAAATTGGAAAGGTCTTGGTGTAATTCTGCTCTGACCTAACTCTGGAATTACACCCAGTAAAAGCAAAAATTTGAAACTTCCCTGCATGGTCACATTCTCCAATCAGCTCACAGTCCATCAGTCCGGTGACTTCAAACTCCACCTTCAGCTATCTTCAGGAACTTTCTCAGTTGCCATGGGAAAGAATGCCAGCTAGCCATTAGTCATTTCCCCTTATCTCTGCAACCCCTCTTCCTACTGCCAGAATGTGGTGAGCCTGAAGCATCATAAATCCCTTTACAGAGTACCTAAAGAAAGTTAAGAAGAAGAATAGGAAATGACTAAATAAAACATGGCTACACATATGTCAGCTTCAGGGTCGACAAACATATTGTATTATCCTATTAAATCATCTATGTCCTCTGTAGGTTCTGTTTTTGGTTAGAGAATATTCTGAATTATGGACTATTAATTGAGGCCTAATGATATGAATAACATAATGTAAATATAATAATGAAGGAGAACATTTGGATTTATTGGACCATAAGTATATATAGACAATTGTTATGCACTCTGACAACATTAAGTTATAGCTTTTGATAGATCAAGGAAATCATTTTTCTCATTCAAAAGATTCGTCATTTTCACAGCATAATAAATGATTCTCCCATATTACCTTATTAACAGTGTTGTGCATTATTCAACAGCCTTGCTTGTTAAAACATTTTTTCCCTGATCAGAAACATTACATTTTAGAAAAACAACTTCTACTTTAAATATTTAATACTTCAGCATGTCCAGATCTTCAAAAGTAACAAGCAATTTCGACAAAGGAGTGCACTTTCTATACCGTTAAAAGCATTTCTGGCATTTTGTGTCCGCTGATGTTTAATGACTGTATTTTTCTAGCATTAAAAATGAATTAATATCTGCCTGCCTAAGTAGTCTATTGTACATTGAATGAATAAATCCTGTTGAGTTATCCTTATTTGCAGATGGGATTGAGTTCAGTGAATACTTTGTGCTTCATTTTTGTAGAAGAAAAAATGAAAAGGCTTTAAAATTCAATTTGTTACTGAGTTTGTTGCACTTCTAGTTCGACTTGATGAATGTTTGTTACCTTTGAATTTTATCAAGCATAACAAGCATCAGATTCACCTACTATGTTTTAGAAAATAAGATGGAGCTGAACAGGTGCAAATACATCAGCGGCACCCTAGATTTGCAATAAAAGATATACCTTGTGCCAGGTAATTTTTGTAACCTTTAGAACTGCTGCTAAAGGTTACCATTATTGTTCTTACTTTTACATGGAAATTATTGCTGGAAAATGTATCCGCTTTGCATTTTGTATTAAACTGCACTAGCCTAATTCATACTTCTAGAAACGTAACTAGAGTTAAAAGGCAATTATCCTTTAGTATTTGAACTTTCCTGAATTGTTCAAAATACTATCTTCCAATAAAAAATAACACATATAGAGATGTGTTCGTTGGCAGTAAAGGGGGAGAAAAGGAATTAATTGCTTAAAAGGAATTATATGAAAGGGGTGCATGCAAAATTATATACATTAAGAAAAGTGAATGAAACACATGGTTAAGGAAGTATATAATTACATATACTTTTCAATTTTCTTTAAATGCTTTCCATAATGATTCTTAGGTGAAACAAACTATGTTAATATCCAGGAAAATCTGACAAACTTCTCAAATCCCAACATGACTCTTCCTCTACATAAAAGACAATTTTCAAAGATAGTGGTGTGTGAAATTGCATCAGACTACCCAGTTACACATTCAAAGAAAAAGAATCCTGAGAACAAAATTTTCAGTATAAGACTGAGTTAACTAAGGAAAAATCAGCCTTATGATGCAAATGGGTGTGGAGCCTTCTTGGAACTGTTGAAAGGACCGTGCTGTAGACTGGAGATAGATGATCCCCTTCTGTTGAAAGAGGGATTTTCAGTTTTGATATAGATGGCCTCTTTGATCCCTCTTTCAAACCAGCGGTCTTCTCTGTCCAAAATATGGATTTGTTGCCTTCAAATAGTGGCCTTTGTCTTTTAAATGCAGGTGGATTGCTGAATCTAGTCCCAGAGAACAAACCCATCAGGAATCTAATCTTAGAGAACAAACCCACCAGGACTAGATTCAGCAGTCCATCTTGGGCTGGTTGCATTCAATTTGGGCTGGTTTTATTCCACAAATTTTGGAGCTTTTTGATGCACATTGAATCAAGAACCTGTATCGCTCACCCATGCTCCCAGACTGGCATTGCCTAAGCATTCATAAAACAGATTTTAAAAAATCTATTTCCCAAAGACTTTTAATGACTTCAATGCTTATTTTCTTGTTAATTATTGTTGTTGTTATTCATTTTTTTTGTTTTTTAGCTGTCCAGAATAAAAGTCAGGCTATGAACCATATAATCAAACAATAAAATATACCATTGATTGATAATTTAAAAATAACTTTATTTTGGTCTGCAGTGAACAATAAATTTGGGGAAAGTGATTCACCTTGAAAATCTAGGACTAAGGACAAACAGTGAGGTCACCATGGAAAAGAACCTCCATGAAAAGTTTTGCACTGACCAAGCAAAACCTTTGACAGTCCACAGCCTGTGAATTATGGGCATCATATACCTACTCAAGAGTCACCTTCCAAGATGGGAGGGAAGAAACAAGCTTCTAATTCAAAATATTGTACTGCAGCAATATCGACTATGAACTAATTATACATCTATAAGGCAGTCAATTCCATTTAAAAGCTTTCCCAAATATATTTCAGAAATATGGTAAATAGTTGGTCATATATATGAGAAACATTTGCATTAACTGTTTGAAAATGGCAAGGTGTTTATTCCACAAGTCATTATAACTGATAGCCTAGCTCTGAGTCATGCTGAATTGCTTTTGAAGCTGAGACACCCAAAAGAAACACATTCAAAAAGCGCAATTCAGCAAACATTCACTAAGCACTCACAAGGTGATTTGAACCACAATCCATAAAAGTTAATTTCATGAATTTTAATTGTTTTGTCTTTTTGCAATTTTGGAACAATGAATGAAAAGTCAGCGTGTTTTACTGAAATTAAAATGTATTATCCATTCTGTCTGGATGAAGTTATTGACGATGTGCCATGATTGGCTGGGTCAGTGCCCTTGGTTTTGTCATTACATGCTGTGATGACCCGGGCATGGCACAAAGGCAACACAGTCACATAAGTAAGAAAAGTCCCTTTAATATCTCCAACTTTGCCACCAATGTCCAATTACCTTTGGCTAGAGAAAAATCTCTCCCAAAAACAGTCTTTAAGTGGAGGAAATTCAGTCTGAAAACAAAGTACATACAAACTGTAAATAAAAATCCACACAAACCACGCTGCAGCAATTAACTGGACAGGGCAAGATAAGGAACTGCAGACTTGAAAGGGCAGCAAAACACACACAGTTGGGAAGATGCCAGGAACCCAGATAAGCCTCGACAATACCAGATAATTCATGATTTGCTCTCAACAGTTGGCTGTGCACAACTCCCCTTTTTAAACACTGTGTTCCCAGCTACACCTAATGAAGGGAATCAGAGCCCTTTCCTCCCCCATAAGCCATGCAACTCACATTGCTTCCTTCTCCGTTCCTCCTTGCGTTCCCTAGGATGAAGAGGGGGTGGACCTGGGTCTTCCTCTAAATTCCCTCTGCCTAGCTCTACCTCTCCCCTGCTCTGCCCAGCTGGACTTTGCCCTTTCCCAGTTTCTTCCACAGCCAACAGAGCCATACTCCCACTCCTTGTCAACTGCTTGGCCTTCCCCTCGGAATCTGATTCCAACAGGGGCATGACATATGTCTAGGATTTTTAGAAGCCCCTTCAATACCCCTATTTAACCATGATGACATCTAAGAAAGTTCACAAACTGCAGGCATGTGATAAACTACTCTTTTTTCCAAAAGATACTCAAGGACACTTTATTTATAAAGTAGCTATAGTTCCATCTTGCAAGCTGCATGATTTATCATTTGAAGTTGCCATTGAACATATGATTGAGGATTAGGCTTTGAATTATTTTTTTATACCAAAAGAGAACTCATTTTAACCAAGGATGCTAAGATTGGAACAATTCATTCTGCCCAAGCTGAAAGCAGACAAGACTTAGGCAAAAGTTGGTGAACGGTCCTTTATCATATCTTACTGATGCTTTTTCATACTTGGAGATCAGCAAATCTGATTATATTCTTCAGGATGGTCTCACAATGTAAGTCTCACAAGCAAAACTGTAGCAGGCTGTGAAGAATCATGCAAGCAAACCAATGTAGCCAAAAGAAGCCAGTTTTTTTTTCCAATTTTAAAAATAAAAGCTTTCCGTTTTATCTCAATGCATGACTGAGAACAACAATTACTGCATTTGTGTCTATAATTCAGATCCCCAATACTGGGAAGGCAGTATTGTGAGATAGGAGCAAAAGATATTCAGATATCAAGGTTACTCTAAGATGCCTATTGAGCGCTTTAACTGGAGCTCCTCTAATAATCATTGTCTCTTCCAACTCTGTATTTTCAAAGTAACGCAAAAACACAAAGACAGGCAAACATATGGAAACAAACATTAAGAGAAGAGATGACCTTGGAGAAGAGGAAGCATATGCAGTGGACATTTCCTTCAATGTGCACAACATCAACCATGGAAACCACCCAGAATTTAACATATGCTGGGCAGCCATATAAATGTTTTAAATAAGTAAAATAAACTATTCCCATCAGAAACTTTTTAACTACTAATCCTGGGATTAGATCATGAAAATTACATGTTGGGATCTCCTCTTTGGCAGCATTTACTTTCCATTCAGGGATCCTGGGATTTGTTGAAAAAAAGATCAAGAGATAAACTAGGATGTACGGGTGAGGGGAGAAACCCAGCATTTTGTGATTATGGAAATGTAAAATAAAATGTAGAATCTACAATATTCAATATCTACAATATTGAACAGAAGGTAATTTCCATATACTAAAAGAGCTCTACTTATTCTGTGATGACATTATGGTATGTAGTCCAAGAATACTGCAGGTAATTTGAACCACAGCGAACAAACTCAATAATTAAAAAGATGGACTAATTCTTTGGGAAATCCTTTCTTAACACCTTTGCAGGTGTTAATGACTATCTAAAGAAGCAATTTAAATTCAAACAACAACAAAGGAACTCTGGCAACAGCTGTACATTCCCATAAGGGAAACTCAATTTGTACCCTTGCTAGTGTAACTGGTTTAAGAATCAACATTATTTGTAGCCTAAAAGGAGCTTTTGTGGTTCCAAAGACTGGCTATAAAGCATTTGATCATTGTCTAGCAGTCTAATATGCATGCTTTTTACCCAGATCCAATTTCACAGTTTATATGATGCCAGGATGTCTTTATTTTTAGCAATACCAATAGCACTTAGACTTACGGTATACATTGCTTCAGTAGCACTATACCTATATACTGATCATGGCCTCCAACAACCTGTGTCCTCATTCTACCGACCTCAGAAGGATGGAAGGCTGAGTCAACCTTGAGCCCGGTGAGAATTGAACTGCCAAACTGCTGGCAGTTGGCAGTCAGCAGAACTAGCCTGCAATACTACAACTTTTAATTAATTAAATTCCTCTGTCACATATTACATTAGCCAAAAAACATTCACTGAAATATGGTTGCCATCAAACACACCTTAGTAAGGAGCATGTCCCATTAAATGTGGGCTTCCAAGAAAACATTCACAGGGTAATATTTTAGTTCTTACATATGTGCTGCATTAACTAAAATATGCTGTTCATCTTTTAACAGTTACAAAGAAGATATAGAATTCAATTGTTGTTGTTTTTAAACATAATTGAAAACATAACTAAAATGAATTCAATAGCCTGAACAAAATATACATTATGGAAAACCATAAGGCCTTAAAACTGTGAAGGCAAAAGAAGAATGTACCATCTAAACTGATATATGCAGTAGGAACAGTTAATAAAAGGCATCTTCACAGATGTTATTAATATAACAGATGTTGAAAGTAAAATGTTCCCTGTGGAAAGAAGTAGAAAAACTTTGGTCAACTCTAATTTCTTTAGTTAGCCATGTTTCATTTCTACAAGTAGGAAGTCCTCTCTCAGACCATCTGAGCTCCATTATTTTCTATCTGCTTGCACAGTTCCACAGCTTCTAAAGGATTTGGGATATGGATCTTATTGGAGAACATTTTGGATTCTTCCCAAGATGGCCAACAGTAAATCTATAAACCAATTCTGACCATATGTCACTATTCCTGAAGGCTCTGACAGCTTTGAACTAACTTTAATAATGATGGGTATTAAAGGCATTTATCTTCTTTCCTTCCTATTTCAAAAGGCACTACTTCCAAAGCATTTGCTCCTTGCATGAGAAATTAAAAAAACAATAAGATAAAATCCAGAAACACAGAAAATAGCATGGGATTTGCAGACAGGAGAATAGTAGGTATTAGCGCTTTTGTTTCTACCATTTACCATCTATCTTAGGGAGGACATGTGTGTGTGTGTGTATTTCCTGATTGGTGCAGAAATATATTAGTAGGAAAGGGACAACAATTTACATAATAATTTAACTGAGAATGTAAAACAGGAATAACGTAAGTTCAGGTTGGGCTTTGCTAATAAATTGAAGTGTTTACTTAAGTAATATCAAACTAAGATGGAAGAAATATACTGAAATAGTGCACAGTAAAGATGTCAACATTAAAAAATGTTGACTACTTACAAGAATCTTTAGTGCTAGCTGTGCTGGTCTATGACCATAATAAAGATATGATTTAATTTTGAAATCAGAAGGTTATAAGGCTTGATACGGTATTTAGAGAAACATCGCAAGCCACAGATTCTAACCAAGCAAAGCAGAAAAACTGGACAAGGCACAGTGGACAACAGAATGGAAGAGGTACACCTCTATTACAATATGAAAAAGGATACTTGAAAAAGTGAGCAAACTATGATATCATACCATGATTTCGGATGCTAGCAAAACAATGCTTGGGATTATCAAACATAGATTACAGTCGTACATGGAAAAGGAACTCTCCTGTATCCAATTTCAAGCCTTTAGAAAAGGCTTAGGAACATAAGATCTTACTGTTGGTTCATGCTGGGTAATAGAAAAAGACAAAGAATAACGAAAATAAATTTCTATATTATTACTGATTATAAAAGAGCATTTGATCGACTAGGCAGTAGCTTCTGCTGTGAAACTATGGAAGAGAAAATTGAGTTTTGAAGAAGCAGGATAGACAGAGTATTGAAATTTGGTCTTGGAGAGGACAATGAGACCCACCAATACCATGTACAATCATGGAAACAAACCAATGGATCTTATTTAAAAAAAATCAACACAGAGGCACAAATGACCCCACTAAAATTATCATACATATGACACATTAGTATTGGGAAAGGAGGAAGAAAATACATGAGGATGACCAGCAACAAGGTGGATGGACTCAATTACAGTGGTGATGGGGGCCCAGTCTGAAGACCTGAAGGATCAGGTTAAAAGCAGACCCTCCCAAACAACTCTGTCTATGTTGTCAGTGAGAATTGCCAGCAATTTAATAGCATAAACTATGCAATCACTTTATCTTTCAATCAATCACTCACTCACACACTGCTTTTCTTTTCCAATTTGTAAAATCACAAATAAATTATGCAATACCTTTTTTATTATTTTCAAACAAGTGATAGCTAATTTATTATTCCTCTTGACAATGTAAGTTCCTTCAGAAAAGAAAAGAAAGCTATAATATCCTTATATGCACCAAGCATTTTCCTACCTTATTGCAAAAACTATTATTGTGGGAAAGATATAGAAGATATCAGGCTTGGCTTTAGCTAGCTTATGCATGTCAGAAGTGCCACAATTAAAATAAGGCATACCACATGACATAAAATTTAAAATATAAAATACATGATTAAAATATGTAGAAGTTAAACGTATCTTGGCCGGAAGCTAGCAACATGCATAATGTTCTGTTGTGCTGTCATGAGGGCCTCAAGTGTACATCGATCAGGACACAAAGGACAGGAATACATGTGTGTTCTTATTTGCATGTCACCATAATTGCATAGGCCACTGGCCATTTGTTCAGAGTGTCTCTGGATGTTGCTGTGCAGTCTATCCAACGATTTCCATACTTCCCAGCTTTCACTAGTGTCTCCATTGGTTCCATCCAGTGTTGGTTCTTTATAGCTTTACATAGGTCTCCTCTGCTTTCAAATTCTTCAAAGACTTCCATTTTCCTAAGGAAGTTTTTCCTATATTTTAATCTCTGATGAACTGGTTGTCGGCCAGACAGAATGCTATCAAAATATTGATGATTTGAGCCCCTCTTGTATGCTGCTTCTTCTCTACAAACAGCAGGAAGGGCAATGCCAGATATATGGTTGATGTGATGACCCAGGGCATGGTACAAAGGCAACAAAGTCACATAAGTAAGAAGAGTAGTACTTCCAATTTTGCTCACAATGTCCTGGTTACCTTTGGCTGGAGAAAAAAACTCTCCCAAGAACAGTCATTAAGTGAGGAAATTCAATCCGAAAACGAAGTACATACAAACTGTAAATAAAAATCCACACAAACCACAATGCAGTAATTAACGTGACAGAGCAGAAGAAGGAATTGCAGACTTGAAAGGCCAGCAACCCAGATAAGCCTTGACAATACCAGGTAATTCGTGATTTGCTATCAACAGTTGGCTGTGCACAACTCCCCTTTTTAAACACTGTGTTCTCAGCTGCAGCTAATGAAGGGAATCAGAGC